>NW_022436951.1:28181659-28182332 GCF_009761245.1 Sapajus apella | reverse complement strand
TCTCAGTTAAAAGCTACTAATTCTGTTATGTCAAATATCCCAATTCTTATTTGAATAACTTTGATGCGTTCATTGTCCCCTTCACAGTAGCCTGGTCTGATTCTGATGAGGAATCGGGTCATGTTTTCTATCGCGTTTGACCAGCATGGAGGAGACTGTGGTGTGTGACAGCCAGACCCCTGTGACGGTATGGAGAAGACACGTCATCTTCACAGACACGTTCTGCGTACGCCAACTCAAATTATGATCTCATCTGTGATCCTTCCTGTCCATGCTGAATGTCAACATCTTGGGAGCATGTTGTTTTTGTATAAGTATGATTTCTCAAATGTTTATACAAGGCTTACAAATGCTACTCATAACCGCTCCTTGGTAACAAAATCAAAAGACAGGTAAAACTCAGTTTAAAAAAAAAAAAAGTGTGCCCAATTTTAGAGAAGACATTTTCTGTGCAGGTTTATAACATAATGCCCCAAATGTTGGGTGATACAGTAGAATATGTTCATAGTAAAAAGAAAGAATAAAAAAGAAAAATAGGCCAGGCGCAGTGGCTCACACCTGTAATCCCAGCACTTTCGGAGGCTGAGGTAGGTGGATCACCTGAGGTCAGGAGTTTCAGACCAGCTTGACCAACATGGTGAAACCTCGTCTCTACTAAAAAAAAAAAAAAAAA
>NW_022436951.1:28180598-28181559 GCF_009761245.1 Sapajus apella | reverse complement strand
AAAAAAAGTAAAAATTAGTTGAGCGTGGTGGCATGCTCCTGTAATCCCAGCTACTCGAGAGGCTAAGGTGGGAGAATCACTTGAACCTGGGAGGCAGAGGCTGCAGTAAACCAAGATCGCACCACTGCACTCCGGCCTGGGTGACAGAGCGAGACTCCATCTCAAAAATAAAGAGAGAGATAAAAATAGAGAGGGGGTTGTGCGTGCATGCGTGTGTGTGTGTGTGTGTGTGTGTGTGTGTGTGTATGTGTGTGTGTGTCTGTCTGTCTATGGTGGTAGGTGGAAGATGGGGAAGGGAGAAAAAAGTAATAAACTCAGCTGTGGCTAGTCCAGCAGACAGTTCCTCAGCAAGTGTTTTAGCAGTGACTGAACCTGCATGATGTCTTAGTGATCCCTGCCCCTCAGTCCTTCCATGTTGAGGAACCCTCAGAAGAGGGAAGCTTTCAGAAACCCTTTCCCCATTCTCTCTGGCGGGATCCTGGTGGTAGGCTCATAGCACTCATGCTAGATCTACTTCCAAGAACCCTCAGTGGTGCCTGAACCATATGTGGTCATGCTAAATAATTATTATGTCTAAATGGAATGGTCAGCATCAATCATTTAAGCATGGTGGCTCACACCTATAATCCCAGCACTTTGGGAGGCTGTGGCGGTGGATCACAAGTTCAGGAGTTTGAGACCAGCCTGTCCAACATGGTGAAACCCCATCTCTACTAAAAATACAAAAAAAACCTTAGCCAGGCATGGTGGCGTGCACCTGTAATCCCAGCTACTCAGGAGGCTGAGGCAGGAGAATTGCTTGAACCCGGGAGGCAGAGGTTGCAGTGAGCTGAGATGGCACCGTTGCATTCCAGCCTGGGAAGCAGAGTGAGACTCTATCTCAAAAGAAAGAAACGAAAGAAGGAGAGAAGGAAAGAGAGAAAGGAAGGAAGGAAGGAAGGAAGGAGGGAGGGAGGGAGGG
>NW_022436951.1:27971027-28180498 GCF_009761245.1 Sapajus apella | reverse complement strand
GTGCCTCACTGACATTGGTGTTGGCTACGGCCATGGTGTTTAAAAAGCCTCCTTAGGTTTCTGATATACTCTATAGCAGCAGTCCTTGATCCTTTTGCCGCCAGGGACTCGTTTCATGGAAGACAGTTTTTCAGTTTTTCCACAGTCCAGGGATGGAGGTGGCTTCGAGATGATTCCAGTGCATTACATTTACTGTGCTCTCTACTTCTATTATTATTGTTCATTTATATTTCTATTATGATTACATAATGAAATAATTATACAACTCACCATAACATAGAATCAGTGGGATCCCTGAGCTTGTTTTCCTGCAACTAGATGGTCCCATCTGGGTACAATGGGAGACAGTCACCGATCATCAGGCATTAGATTCTCATAAGGAGCATGCAACCTAGATCCCTCACATGCACAGTTCACAATACGGTTTGTGCTCCTATGAGACTCTAGCTGCTGCTGATCTGACAGGAGGCAGAGCTCAGGTGATAATGCAAGTGATGAGGAGCAGCTGTAAATACAGAAGAACCTTCGCTCACTCACCTGCCATGCACCTTCTGCTCTGCAGCCCTGTTCCTAACAGGTCACAGACTGGTATCAAGGTTTAGGGACCCCCGCTCTATAGCATAGGCCTTCGAAATGCCCATCAACTAAATCAGAGCAAACTTGCAAATATTTGCTACAGAAAATCTTGGCCCTTCCTCTAGCTTCAAGGAAGTGGGGTGGACATCCATGTAAGCACCATTTTGTTTAGACTCTTCAACTTTCCTAAACGTCTGCCAACTTCCACATCTCCCCAGCTGAATGCCGAAGACCGTGGATGTGTCCTTAACCAGCCGTGCAGACTGCCTGTCCGCTGGATCCCTGTCAGGGTTTACATCTCTCACGTCTTCTGCTGCCCAGTATCTTCCACCAACATGGACATGAAAGTGATATTCATGGAGGATTCGTTAAAGTATACACAGTGATTCATTCCCTTAGTGCCCCGGATGAAGCCATTCCATGAGAGAGGCTCATGTTTGACTCACACTGTGATAAGAAAGTAGATGAAGATACTGCTCTGGGTTCCCTTTTAAAAGGATATACAAGAGAAATTCCTCCAAATTATCAATTTGAGGACAACAAAACGTAATGTCTCCCCATGCAACTTTTATTTTATGAATCCTGTGAAGACTGTACCTATCATATGTCACCCTTTACCTTGGGCCCTAGGAAGGTCTTTGGTCTCTAATAAATCTAAGGTCCATTTATAGTTTGTCTCTGCACCAATTTTACCATCTCAGCTTATTAGTCCTTCTTTTCCTTTGACCTTAACTTTCCCATTGCATTATTATTTCTCAGCAGCTACCTCAAAATTTTTTTTGGTTAGCCAAGAATAAATAAGTAATCCCTGCTGCTTACAAGTAGCCTCATACAGGTCTTTTTTGTTCCATAGTCACTTTAGCATAGTCACTTTTTTTGCTCAACTTTAATAAACTCCTCTATGTATTTCGTCAAGATCCTGCCAAAGCACCATCTGAAGCCCAGTATTTTCGCCATTACCCCTGTCTACAAGGGCAGCCTGGCTTAGATGCCCTGAGTCCCACAGTCCACAGGACAAGCTGGCTATTCACAGGACACTATTACAAGTCATGAGGCCATCAGGAAGTATTCACGGGGAAAGATCAACTGTCTCCCAGAGCAGGCCAAGGAGAAGTCATTATTTAAGTTAAATGTTCAAGTGCTTGAGTTTAATTTCCTGAATTGTCAATGTACACTTAGCATATTACTATGTAACATATTTCTACTTACATTATTTTATTGTGATTAACCAAGAGAAAAAAAAAAGTTTATGACTCTAGGAATTCATTAAACCTCCATACACATAAATGTGTGTGTAGATAGATATTATGTTAGACATTTTCTAATATAATCCTGATGGCACGTATATGCTAAACACTGTTTCATATAATGAGTATAATAAAATACTTTGGGTCTATAGATTGTTATTCAAGAAGAATATCAGAAAAATAGGTATATGCCCCTCCCCCCGCCCGGAGAGAGAGGGAGCTGTAAGCGGGAGCAGCTGGGCAGCCCCTACTCCATGACCAAAGAGAGAGAAAGCCGAAAGGCGGAGACTGCGGGGTGCGGCTGGGTGGGTCCCTACCCTCCCCCACAAACCCCAGAGGGCTGAAGCTCTGACTCTAGTGGGTTGCGTAGCCAGTGCCACAGTCTGATATGAACCCTGAATGATCCGGCCCAGTGCAGGAAGGGCAAAACCCACCACTGGAGGGGTGGGACTGGTCTGCATGTTTTAACAAAAAAAAAAAAAACAGGAAGCCTACGTAGCAACGGGACGGCATTCTTGACAACCCAGCAGCACCTATAGGTCAGCAGAAGAGGCCGGCCTAATCTCCCAGCTTAAACAAAAAAGACACAGGAAGCTTCCCTAGTAACCTGAAGGAGTCCCTAGAAACCCAGTGGCGCCCCCACAGGCAGACAAGCGACCTCATCAAGCAGCTCTCTGACATCACAGCCAGGTAAATCCACAAAGATGGGGAAAAAAACAGCGCAAAAAAGGTGAAACCATCAGAGACCAGAACACCTCTTCTCCTTCAAGGGATCACAACTCCTGAACAACACAGGATCACAACTTGACCCAGAAGGAGTGTGAAGAATTGGAAACAGAATTCAGAAGGTGGATAATAACAAACTTTTCAGAGCTAAAGGAACACATTCTAACTCAATGCAAAGAAACCAAACACCTTGAAAAAAGATTAGACGAAATGCTAACTAGAATAACCAGCTTAGAGAAGAACATAAACGACTTGATGGAGTTGAAAAACACAGCACAAGAACTACGTGAAGCAAACACAAGTTTTAATAGTCAAATCCATCAAGCAGAAGGATATAAGAGATTGAAGATAAACTCAATGAAATAAAAAGAGAAGGCAATACAAGAGAAAAAAGAGTGAAAAGAAATGACAAAGCCTCCAAGAAATATGAGATTATGTGAAAAAACCTAATCTACACTTGATCAGTGTACCTGAATATGACAGGGAGAATGAATCCAAGCTAGAAAACACACTCCAGGATATTATCCAGGAGAACTTCCCAAGCCTAGTAAGGCAGTCCAAATTTCAAATTCAAGAAATACAGAGACCTCCACAAAGACATTCCTCAAGAAGAGCAACCTCAAGGCACATAATCGTCAGATTCACCAGGGTCGAAATAAAGGAAAAAATGCTAAGGGCAGCCAGAGAGAAAGGTCAGGTTACCCACAGAGGGAAGCCAATCAGACTCACAGCAGATATCTCAGCAGAAACCCTACAAGCCAGAAGAGAGTGGGGGCCAATATTCAACATCCTTAAAGAAAAGAACTTTCACCCAGAATCTCATATCCAGCCAAACTAAGTTTCATAAGCGAAGCTGAAATAAAATCCTTTATGAACAAGCAATTGCTCAGAGATTTCATCGCCACCAGACCTGCACTACAAGAGCTCCTGAAAGAAACACTAAACATGGAAAGGAACAAGTACCAGTCACTGCAAAAGCAAACCAGTTGGCAAAGACCAAAAATACAATGAAGAAAATGAGTTAACTAATGAGAAAAAAAAACAGCAAGTAACAAAATGGCAGGATCAAATTCACATATAACAATATTAACGTTTAATGTAAATGGCCTAAACGTCCCAATCAAAAGACACAGACTGGCAAAATGGATAAAAAGTCAGAACCCATTGGTGTGCTGTATTCAAGAAACCCATCTCACATACAAAGACACACATTGACTCAAAATAAAGGGATGGAAGAAGATTTACCAAGTAAATGGAGAACCAAAAAAAGCAGAGGTTGCAATCCTAGTCTCTGATAAAATGGACTTCAAACCAGCAAAGATCAAAAGAGACAAAGAAGGACATTACATAATGGTAAAAGGATCAATCCAACAGGAAGAGCTAACTATCCTAAATACATATGCCCCCAACACAGGAGCACCAAGATACATAAAGCAAATTCTTAATGACTTAAAACAAGATTTAGACTCCCACACAATAATAGTGGGAGACTTCAATACTCCACTGTCAATATTAGACAGATCAACGAGACAGAAAATTAACAAGAATATCCAGGACTTGAATGCAGAGCTGGACCAAGCAGATCTAATAGACATACAGAATGCTCCACCCCAAATCCACAGAATATACATTCTTCTCAGCACCACATTGCACTTACTCTAAAATTGACCACATCAATGGAAACAAATCGCTCCACAGCAAATGCAAAAGAACAGAAATCATAACAAACAGTCTATCAGACCACAGCACAATCAGACTAGAACTCAGGATCAAGAAACACACTCAAACCTGCACAACCACTTGGAAACCGAACAACTTGCTTCTGAATGTTGACTGGATAAACAGTGAAATGAAGGCAGAAATAAAGATGTTCTTCGAAACCAATCAGAATGAAGACAAAACTTACCAGAATCTCTGGGACACCTTTAAAGCAGTATTGAGAGAGAAATTTATAGCAATAAATGCCCACCAGAGAAGAGAGGAAATATCTAAAATTGACACGCTATCATCAAAATTGAAAAAACTAGAGGAACAAGATCAAAAAAACTCAAAAGCTAGCAGAAGACAAGAGATAACTAAGAATAGAGCAGAACTGAAGGAGATAGAGACACAAAAAACCCTTGAAAAAATTAAGAAATCCAGGAGCTGGTTTTTTGAAAAGATCAACAAAATAGACAGACCACTAGCCAGATTAATAAAAAAGAAAAGGGAGAAGAATCAAATAGATGCAATAAAAAATGATAAAGAGGATATCGCCACAGATACCACAGAAATACAAACTACCATCAGAGATTACTACAAACAGCTCTACTCACATAAACCAGTAAACCAGGAAGAAATGGATAAATTTCTAGACACTTGGACTCTACCAAAACTAAACCAGGAGGAAGCTGAAACCCTGAATAGACCAATAACAAGGGCTTAAGTAGAGGCAGCAATCAACAGCCTCCAACCAAAAAAAGTCCAGGTCCAGACAGGTTCATAGCCAAATTCTACCAGACATACAAAGAGGAGCTGGTTCCATTCCTTCTGAAACTGTATCAAACAATACAAAAGGAGGAGATCCTCCCTAACTCATTTTATGAGACCAACATCATCCTGATACCAAAACCAGGCAGAGACTCAACTAAAAAAGAAAACTTCAGGCCAATATCCATGATGAACATCAGTGTAAAAATCTTCAGTAAAATACTGGCAAACAGATTGCAACAGCACATCAAGCAGCTTATCCATCACAACCAAGTATGCTTCATCCTGGGGATGCAAGGCTGGTTCAACATACACAAATCCATAAAAGTAATCCATCACATAAATGGAACCAAAGACAAAAACCACATGATTATCTCAATAGATGCACAGAAGGCCTTTGATAAAATTCAACAGCCCTTCATGCTAAAAACTCTTAATAAACCAGGTATTGATGGAACGTATCATAAAATGATAAAAGCTATATATGACAAACCTGCAGCCAATATCATACTGAACGGGCAAAAGCTGGAAGAATTCCCTTTGAAATCAGGCACTAGACAAGGATGCCCTCTCTCACCACTCCTATTCAACATAGTATTGGAAGTTCTAGCCAGAGTGATCAGGCAAGAAAAGAAATAAAGCATATTTGATTAGGAAAGGAGGAAGTCAAACTGTCTCTATTTGTAGATGACATGATTGTATATCTAGAAGACCCCATTGTCTCAGCCCAAAATCTTCTCAAACTGATAAGTAACTTCAGCAAAGTCTCAGGATACAAAATCAACGTGCAAAAATCACAAGCATTCCCACATAGCAATAACAGACAAACAGAGATCCAAATCAAGAGGGAACTCCCATTCACAATTGCTACAAAGAGAATAAAATACCTGGGAATACAACTATCAAAGGATGTAAAGAACCTCTTCAAGGAAAACTACAAACCACTGCTCAAGGAAATAAGGGAGGACACAAACAGATGGAAAAACATTCCATGCTCATGGTTAGGAAGAATAAATATTGCAAAAATGGCCATACTGCCCAAAGTAATTTATACATTCAATGCTATCCCCATCAAGCTACCAATGACCTTCTTCACAGAACTGGAAAAAACCACTTTAAACTTCATATGGAATCACAAAAGACCCCACATAGCCAAGACAATCCTAAACAAAAAGAACAAAGCCAGAGGCATCACACTGCCAGACTTCAAACTATGCTACAAGGCTACAGTAATCAAAACATCATGGTACTGGTACCAAAACAGAGACATAGACCAATGGAACAGAACAGAGATCCCAGAAGAAACACCACACGTCTACAACCATCTGATCTTTGACCAACCCAGCAAAAACAAGCAATGAGGAAAGGACTCCATATTTAATAAATGGTGTTGGGAAAACTGGCTAGCAATGTGCAGAAGGCAGAAACTGGACCCCTGCCTGTCACCTTACACTAAAATTAACTCCAGATGGATCAAAGATTTAAACATAAAACCTAACACCATAAAAACCTGAGAAGAAAACGTAGGCAAAACCATCCAGGACATAGGCGTAGGCAAGGACTTCATGACTAAAACACCAAAAGCAATGGCAATAAAAGCCAGGATAGACAAATAGGATCTAATTAAACTCCACAGTTTCTGTACAGCAAAGGAAACCATCATTAGAATGAACCGGCAACCAACAGAATGGGAAAAAATTTTTGCATTCTACCCATCTGACAAAGGGCTAATATTCAGAATCTACAAAGAACTAAAACAGATATACAAGAAAAAAACAAACAACCCCATTCAAAAGTGGGTGAAGGATATGAACAGACACTTTTCAAAAGAGGACATATATGAGGCCAACAAACATATGAAAAAATTCTCATCGTCACTGGTCATTAGAGAAATGCAAATCAAAACCACACTAGATATCATCTCATGCCAGTTAGAATGGCAATCATTAAAAAATCTGGAGACAACAGATGCTGGAGAGGATGTGGAGAAATAGGAACACTCTTACACAATTGGTGGGAGTGTAAATTAGTTCAACCATTGTGGAAGACAGTGTGGCGATTTCTCAAGGATCTAGAAATAGAAATTCCATTAGACCCAGCAATCCCACTATTGGGTATATGCCCAAAGAACTATAAATCATTCTACTTTAAAGACACATGCACATGTATGTTCATTGCAGCCCTGTGTACAATAGCAAAGACCTGGAACCAACCCAAATGCCTATCAATGATAGACTGGACAAAGAAAATGTGGTACATATACACCATGGAATACTATGCAGCCATAAAAAACAATGAGTCCGTGTCCTTTGTAGGGACTTGGATGAATCTGGAAACCATCATTCTCAGCAAACTGATCCAAAAACAGAAAGCCAAACACCATATGTTCTCACTCATAGGTGGGTGTTGAACAACAAGAACATGTGGACTCGGGGAGAGGAGCATCACACACAGGAGACAGTTGCGGGGGGTAGGGGAAAGACAATGGGGGGTGGGGAGGGACGGGAGCGTGGGGAGGGATAACATGGGGAGAAATGCCAGATATAGTATGCACCTAAGGTAAAAGAAATTTTTTAAAAAAAAGGGTAAAAGGGGCCAGGCACAGTGGCTCATGCCTATAATACCAGCACTTTGAGAGGCCAAGACAGGCAGATCACCTGAAGTCAGGAGTTCGAGATCAGCCTGGCCAATATAGCAAAACCCCATCTCTACTAAAAATACAAAAAAATTAGCTGGGTGTAATGGCGCATGCCTGTAATCCCAGCTACTTGGGAAGCTGAGGTGGAAGAATTGCTTGAACTCCAGAGGCAGAGGTTGCAGTGACCTCAGATTATACCACTGCACTCCAGCCTGGACAACAGAGTGAGACTCCTTCTCAAATAAATAAATAAATAATAAAAGTAGGTGTATTAATTTTTAAAAGGAGGGACTGTATGAGAATGTTTATAAGATCTTATCCCAGTGATGGAAGCAGCCTTGAGTCCTATGAGTGCAACATCAGGACAAATCTAGCAAGCGTTTGATGAGAATACAAGGCTTCAAAATATCAGTTTCATCCGTGCAACAGCTTTATATATGAATTAAGCCTTAGCAAAAGAAAATAAATTTAGCTACTGCTATCTAGTCTCTCCATAACCTTTTGTCTCAAGGATACTGAGAGCTTTCAATAAGCCAGTGAACTTACCCAGTAAGGGATTTCTGGCATATTTCCAACTGGTCCAGCAAGTGTGGCAACAGCTGCCCCAGGGTCTCATCTCCAACACAGCACTGAACTACGTTGGGAACTTCATGTGCCCGAGTCATGATCTTCACCCAAGATTTATCTATGTTAGAAAAGCGCTTGGCTTCCTATGAGAACAAGGTAACAAAGCACACTTAGATTCGTACATATCTGTGATCTCAAAGACAGAGTATCTCACACTCCTCCAGCTGAGGCTAGAGTCTTAACCTGTCCAGATATCCAAGCAATGTATGACTAATGTCACACACATTTTATTTAAGTTCTTATTGGGCTTTCTGTGCCATATCATCCCCTGTATTAAGAATCCTTAGCTCAACCTAGGTACTCCCATGATGTTAAGTTAAAACAAGATATGAATACAAAAGTAATGATAAAATTCAAGAAAATATGAAAAGAAAGGACACACATTTCTTTTCATGAGTTATCTCTAAATTAAGTACATATCCTATTTTTATATTTTCTATATTTAGCACTAGATTGTTTATATAGAAAAAATATTTTAAAATGAAGATACAAAATTAATTCCAGTATAACCATAATATTGTAAAAAAAAATTTTTTAATGGAAAATGCACAGATTGAGATGGCAGGAATCATATAAATTTTCTTCTTCTCCTTTTTTAAAGACAGGGTCTCACTCTGTTGTCCAGGCTGGAGTGCAGTTGCTTAATCACAGCTCACTGCAGCCTCCATTTCATGTGCCACCATGCCTAGCTAAATTTTTTTTTTAATTTTTTGTAGAGATGGGGTTTCACTGTGTTGCCCAGACTGGTCTTGAACTCCTGGGCTCAAGCAGTCCTCTCACCTTGGCTCCCAAAGTGCTGGGATTGCAGGCATGAGCCACCGTACCCCACCCCCAATTTTCATTTTCTGCCTTAAAGCTTTCTGTATGATACCAATGAGAAAATACTTCCTAATATGAAAGGAAAAAACTACACCTAGCACCTTAAATATTCTACATGAATATTTCTAAGTCCAATTTTAGATTTTCTTCATCCATTAAGAGGAAAAACATGGGATTCTTGGGCAAGATGGCCAAATAGGAACAGCTCTGGTCTGCAGCTCCCAACAAGACCAATGCACAAGGTTGGTGATTTCTTCATTTCCAACTGAGGTACCCAGCTCATCTCATTGGGACTGGTTAGACAGTGGATGCAGCCCACGAAGGGCAAGCCAAAGCAGGGTGGGATGCTACCTCACCCAGGAAGCGCAAGGGGTTCGGGAACTCCCTCCCCTAGCCAAGAGAAGCCATGACAGATTGTGCAGTGAGGGATGGTGCCATCTGGCCCAGATACTATGCTTTTTCCCATGGATTTAACAACCTGCAGACCAGGAGATTCCCTGAGGTGCCTACACTACAAGGGCCCTGGGTTTCCAGGACAAAACTGGGCGGCTATTTGGAGAGACACGAAGCTAGTCTGCAGTTTTTTTAATCATACCCCAGTGGCACCTGAAATGCCAGTGAAATGGAACCGTTCACTCCCCTGGAAAGAGGGCTGAAGCCAGGGAGCCAAGTGCTCTTGCTCAGCAGATCCCACCCCCACAGAGCCCAGCTAGCTAAGATCCACTGGCTTGAAATTCTTGCTGCCAGCACAGCAGTCTGAAGTCGACCTGGGACTCCTGAGCTTGGTGTGAAGAGGGGCATCTGCCATTACTGAGGCTTGAGTAGGCTGTTTTCCTCTCACAGTGTAAACAAAGCTTCTGGGAAGTTCAGACTGGGCAGAGCCCACCACAGCACCATAAAGCCACTATAGACAGACTGCCTCTGTAGATTCCTCTTCTCTGTGTAGGTTATCTCTGAAAGAAAGGCAGCAGCCCCAGCCAGGGGCTTATAGATAAAACTCCCATCTCCCTGGAGAGTACCTGGGGGAAGGGGTGGCTGTGGGTGCATCTTCAACAGACTTAAACATTCCTGCCTGCCGGCTCTGAAGAGAGCAGAAGATGTCCCAGCACAGCACTCAAGCTCTGCTAAGGGACAGACTGCCTCCTTAAGTGGGTCCCTGACACTGTGCCTCTGGATGGGGAGACACCTCCCAGCAGGGGTTAACAGACACCTCATACAAAAGAGCTCTGGCTGGCATCTGGTGGGTGCCCCTCTGAGACAAGGCATCCAGAGGAAGGAGAAGGCAGCAATCTTTGCTGTTTTGCAGGCTCTGCTGGTGATAACCCAGGCAAACCAGGTCTGGAGTGGACCCCCAGCAAACTCAGCAGACCTATAGAATAGGGACCCAACTGTTAAAAGGAAAACTAACAAACAGGAAGCAAGAGCATCAACATCAACAAAAAAACAACCACACAAAAACTCCATCAGATGGTCACCAGAGGAAAGACCAAAGGTAGATACATCCATGAAGATGAGGGAAACCCAGCACAAAAAGGCTGAAAATTCCAAAAACCAGAAGGTATCTTCTCTTCCAAAGGATCACAACTTTTCACCAGCAAGGGAACAAAACTGGACAAAGAATGACTGCTGAATTAACAGAAGTAGGCTCCAGAAGGTGGGTAATAACAAACTCCTCTGAGCCAAAGGAGCATGTTCTAACCCAATGCAAGAAAGCTAAGAATCTTGACAAAATATTAGAGGAAGTGCTAACTAGAATAACCAGACCTGATGGAGCTGACGAACACAGCAAGAGAACTTCATGAAGTGTATGCAAGTATAAACAGCCAAATCAATCAAGCAGAAGAAAAGATATCAGAGATTGAAGATCAGTTTAATGAAATAAAGCATGAAGAGAAGATTAGGGAAAAAAGAATGAAAAGGAATGAACAAAGCTTCCAAGAAATAAGGGACTGCATTTAATTGGTGTACCTGAAAGTGATGGGGAGAATGGAACCAAGTCAAAAACACTCTTCAGGACATTATCTAGGAGAACTTTCCTAACCTAGTAAGACATGCCAACATTCAAATTCAGAAAATACCACAAAGATACTCCTCAAGAAAAGCAAAGCCAAGACAGATAATCGTCAGATTTACCAAAGTTGAAATCAAGGGAAAAATGTTAAGGGCAGCCAGAGAGACAGGTCAGATTACTGACAAAGGGAAGCCCATCAGGCTAATAGCAGATCTCTCTACAGAAACCCTAAAAGTCAGAAGACAGTGGGGGCCAATATTCAACATTCTTAAAGAAAAGAATTTTCAACCCAGAATTTCATAACCAGCCAAACTAAGCTTCATAAGTGAAGAAGAAATAAAATTCTTTACAGACAAACAAATGCCGAGGGATTTTGTCACCACCAGGCCTGCCTTACAGGAGCTCTTGAAGGTAGCACTAAATATGGAAAGGAAAAACTGATACCGGCCATTGCAAAAACAAACCAAATTGTAAAGACCATCGACATTATGAAGAAACTGCATCAACTAATGGGCAAAATAAGCAGCTAGCATCATAATGACAGGATCAAATACATACATAACAATATTAACCTTAAATATAAACAGGCAAAATGCCTCAATTAAAAGACACAGACTGGCAAATTTAACAAATAATCAAGACCCAATGATGTGCTGTATTCAGGAGACCCATTTCATGTGCAAAGACACACACAGGCTCAAAATAAAGGGATGGAGGAATATTTACCAAGCAAATGAAAAGCAAACAGTAGCAGGGGTTGCAATCCTAGTCTCTGATCAAACAGACTTTAAACCAACAAAAAATCAAAAAAGACCAAAAAAAAGGGCATTACATAACGGTAAACAGATCAATGCATCAAGAAGAGCTAACTATCCTAAATATATATATACACCCAATACAGGAGCACCCAGATTCATAAAACAAGTTTTTAGAGACCTACAAAGAGACTTAGACTCTCACGCAATAATAGTGGGAGACTTTAACACCCCACTGTCAATATTAGACAGATCAACGAGTCAGAAAATTAACAAACATATTTAAAAAAAAAAAAAAAAAGCCCAGGACCAGATGGATTCACAGCCAAATCCTACCATGGGTACAAAGAGCAACTGGTTCCATTCCTCCTAAAACTATTCCAAACAATAGAAAAAGAGGGACTCCTCCCTAACTCCTTTTATAAGGCCAGCATCATCCTGATACCAAAACCTGGCAAAGTCACAATAAAAAAAAAAAATTTCAGGCCAATATCCCTGATGAACACTGATGCAAAAATCCTCAATAAAATACTGGGAAACTGAAATCACATATTAAAAAGCTTATCCATCACAATCAAGTCAGCTTCAGCCCTGGGATGCAAGCCTGGTTCAACATATGCAAATCAATAAACATAATCCATCACATAAACAGAACCAAAAAACCGCAAAACCACATGACTACCTTAACAGAGTTAGAAAAGGCCTTCAATAAAACTCAATACCCCTTCATGCTAAAAAAGACTCAATAAACCAGGTATTGATGGAACATAACTCAAAATAATAAGAGCTACTTATGACAAATCCACAGCCAATATCATACTGAATGGGCAAAAGCTAGAAGCATTCCCTTTGAAAACCAACACAAGAAAAAGATGACCTCTCTCACCCATTCCTATTCAATATAGTATTAGAAGTTCTGGCCAGTGAAATCAGGCAAGAGAAAGAAATAAAGGATATTCAAATAGGAAGAGAGGAAGTCAAATTATCTCCGTTTGCAGATAACATGATTATATATTTAGAAATTCCATGGTCTCAGACCAAAAACTCCTTAAGCTAATAAGCAACTTCAGGAAATTTTCATGATACAAAATCAATGTGCAAAACTCACAAGCATTCCTATACACCAATACTAGACTAACAGAGAGCCAAATCATGAGTGAACTCCCATTCACAATTGCTACAAAGAGAATAAAATACCTAGGAATACAACTAACAAGAGATGTGAAGGACCTCTTCAAGGAGAACTGCAAACCACTGCTCAAGGAAATAAGAGAGGACAAAAACAAATGGAAAAGCATTCCACGCTCATGGATAGGAAGAATCAATATTGTAAAAATGGTTATACTTCTCAAAATAACTTACAGATTCAATGCTATTCCCATCAAGCTACCATTGGCTTTCTTCACAGAAATAGAAAAAAAACTACTTTAAATTTCATATGGAACCAACAAAGAGCCCATATAGCCAAGACAATCCTAAGCAAAAAGAACAAAGGGAGGCATCACACTACCTGACTCAAACTATACTACAAAGTGACAGTAACCAAAACAGCATGTTACTGATACCTAAACAGAGATATAGACCAATGGAACAGAACAGAGGCCTCAGAGGCAACGCCACACATCTACAACCATCTGACCTTTGACAAACCAGACAAAAACAAGCAATAGGGAAATAATTCCCTATTTAATAAATGTTGTTGGGAAAACTGGCTAGCCATGTGCAGAAAGCTGAAACTGAACCCCTTCTTTATACCTTATACAAAAATTAACTTAATATGGATTAAAGATTTAAACATAAGACCTAAAACCATAAAAACCCTAGAAGAAAACCTAGGCAATACCATTCAGGACATAGGCATGGGCAAAGACTTCATGACTAAAACACCAAAAGCAACTGCAACAAAAGCCAAAATTAGCGAATGGGATCTAATTAAACTAAAGAGCTCTGCACAGCAAAAGAAACTATCACCAGAGTGAACAGACAACCTACAGAATGGGAGAAAATTTTTGCAATCTATCCTTCTGACAAAGGGCTAATATGCAGAATCTACAAGGAACTAAGCAAATTACAAGAAAAAAAAAATCCCACCAAAAAGTGGGCAAAGGGTTTGAACAAATACTTATCAAAAGAAGACATTTATGTGGCCAACAAGCATATGAAAAAAAGCTCATCATCACTGGTCATTAAAGAAATGCAAATCAAAACCACAATGAGATACCATCTCACACCAGTTAGAATGGCGATCATTAAAACGTCAGGTAACAACAAATGCTAGAGAGGATGTGGAGAAATAGGAACGCTTTTACAGTGTTCGTGGGTGTGTGAATGAGTTCAACCATTGTGGAAGACAGTGTAATGATTCCTCAAGGATCTAGAACTAGAAATACCATTTGACCCAGCAATCCCATTACTGGGCACATACCCAAAGGATTATAAATCATCCTATTATATAGAAACATGCACACATATGTTTATTGCAGCACTATACATAACAGCACAGACTTGGAACCAACCCAAAGGCCCATCAATGTTAGACTGGATAAACAAAATGTGGCACACATACACCATGGAATACTATGCAGCCATAAAAAGGAAGGAGTTCATGTCCTTTGCAGGGTCATGGATGAAGCTGGAACAGAAAACCAAACACCGCATGTTCTCACCCACAAGTGAGAGCTAACAATAAGAACATATGGACACAGGGAGGGGAACATCACATACAGGGGCCTGTCGGGGGTGGGGGTCAAGAGGAGCAATAGCATTAGGAGAAATACCTAATGTAGATGACAGGTTGATGTGTGCAGCAAACCACCATGGCCTATGTATACCTATGTAACAAACCTGCACGATCTGCACATGTATCCCAGACCTTAAAGTATAATAAAAAAAAAAAAATCCAAACCTACTATTTATAACTTTAAGAAAAGAAGAAAAAAAGCATGCACAAATACAAATCAAAAATAAAGTAAAATTTTAGTGAGTGAATAAATTTCACTATTGCCTCCAAAATAAATGGTCTGCAGTCTATAATTTGATCTGTCTTTTGTAATCAAACTGAAAACTAACCAAAGAGAAACCTATGCGATGAAAACATTTAACATAATCATGCTTCTAAAACTGAAATATATTGTTAAAATGTTATCATCTTCCATACAGCTTAAGGTAATTGAATAAGAATCCTTGAGAATTGGTTAAAATGTTCATTTAAAAATCTCAAAATATATTCCATATATACCTAGTAAGATGATTACGATTTGATGAAAAATACATATTCGACATCTTGAAAAGTTCTTTTTGTTTTGGAGATTTTTTCTGCACATTGCCACCCCTCAATTTTACAGTACAGATATAATTGGGTACAATGTATACTATGCATTACTTTAAAATGTCAGCAATAGAAGAACAAATTAGCCTAGAATTGTCAAGATAACTGCACTATAATTCTACACTGTTCCAAATTGTACCTTGAAATTATCTAAAGAAGCAGATCAATTACACGACCACTGATTCTTTGTTTTTTTAACCCTCTATTTCCTATCAAACCTCCACAGTTTTTCTTACTCTGACTGTCACCCCTTTCCTTTCCACAATTCCTCATTCCCTTTGAAGAATAACACCATTAACAGTAACAACAAAAAGACTGAGGGGAGCAGTTCAACAGAAGTTAAATATTATTGCATTATTTAAGGGAATATTTATGCTTAGATCTTTCTCTGAAAAATCTGATGAAATCACAAAGTAGATTATGAAACCTTGGGCAGCTGCTTGGCAATGTCTCCTCCCACAAAAACGGCTTCTAAATAAATCCACAGGTTTTGCACCGTCATCCAGCGCTCGATGATGTCTGTTGAGTTGGAAAGGTACTGCACCCATTTTTGAATCTGAGCTTTGAATGGCATATTGTACCTAAAATAAGAAACAGTTTCAGGATTTGGTTTTGGTTTTTGTCATGCTGTTGTTTTAAAGCCAAAGAGGTTTGTAAAAATCTTAATTTTGTATCCTCTTTCTTTATAACCTTAACTATGTTCTTTTTAAATGATGGCTTTTAAAATGATGCAACCAAGTGATTAGTTCATCCCTATCTATTGTGCATTGTTAAGTCTAGCTTTTTCCCTTTTGATCCAGAGCTTAGAGAAGGGTGGGAGATTTACAATCTAGAGAGTAGCTCAGGCATAAGACTTGATTCCACCAAGCTTCCAGGGTAATACATTTACCCTCAGTGCTGCTATGGCTGAGAATAATATTCACTCTACTGAGCTTCTGTGCCTATTTCATGGGGTCTCTGGTTTTTCATAGAATATGGAGCCATTATAGAACCATCAGGGGGGACCAGACAACTAATGCAATCTTCAAATATGATAACATCTGGACTCTCTCCTTAGCTTCCCCTTTTCTGAGTCTCTTTCTAACTTCCCCCACACTTGTGTCCAACCCACTCACGTTTGATGTACATGTGTGCAAGGTTACTGCCTCTTCCATAGTTAATCTGTCTTCCCCTTTTCCTCTTTGAGACAGGCTGCCTTCCAGTGGCCTCCCAATGTCCTTTTCTCTTTCTGCCCTTCGATGTGGGCTCATAATTACCCAACTAAATTACTGAATTTCCCAGTTTCCCATTGCAGTCATGTGCAGTCACAAGGCTAAGTTCCACATCAACAGAGCTTCATCTTAGCTGAACACTGGAATCATCTCGCCAACATTAAACATGACTGCTGCCTGCCTGGGTCCTACCTACAGAGACTGATTCAATGGGTCTGGGAAGTGACCCTGGCATTGGGATTTTTTTAAGTTCTTTCAGTTGCAAAGACTGAGAACCACTCTTCTACATGAAATGTGAGTAGTGGCATTGGATATAATGGATAGTATGGGAAATAAGGTCACACCTTGGAAAGACTGAGTGTGCTAGACCAAGCTGGGGTCCCTGATGATGTGGTGAAGCCCCCATTCCAACCTGAACCATCTACCTTAGGACTTCTTTCACATGTGAGCAATATAAACATCGGTGTTATATTAGCCATTTTGTATGTGGTGCTTCTGTTACTTACAGACAAACTTTATCTTAAATGATTGTACAGCCTATCTTTATGTTTCTCCTTTTTTCTTATCCCTTCATAGATCTCTCTAGCCCTACATAATATGTACTTGAAGTTGTATTATTGCATAAGAGTTTAATTTCCATATTCTTAATTGCTAACCAAATTCTTTTAATATTCCACACATCTTTCTATTTGTATGCTCTTCGCTAGAATATAGGTCCATAGAAACAGAGATCTTTCCCTTATTTCTTATTCTATCCACAGCACCGAGACAAGTACATCGCACACACAGTAAGGGTTCAATAGATATATATTGAAAAAGCATTCCTCCCATAACTCTATCTGTAGATTAGATGCCATTGATGAGAAAAGTTTCCCCACCCCAACCAGATAATTTTTACTTAATTTATATGTGTGTCTATTCTATCTCTCTAGGGTATATTATTGTCCATCTATCCTTTATTCTTGTTTGGTATGAATAATAGTCAAGCTCATTAAAATTCACTAAATCCCAAGAAGTCCAAACTCAAGATTACTAATGGTCTAACTTCATATCCCCATATTACTTACTTTCGTGTAAGAAGTAAGTTAAAATAAGGGAAATTTTCACTGAGATAGCATGAAGCACACGGTATTTCCAATATTAAAAGTATTGATACACATATATACAGGGAATTGAGTGATATTTTAAAGCTAGAATAGAACAACAAATTTATATCTCAATGGTATCTACATTCTGCACAATTACCATATATTTGAGAAGACTCTGGGGAACAAAAACATTATTTCAGAAAGAGCAAACAGAAGCAATGAAACAAGGAAACGTAAGTTCATGACTGTACAGTGTGCATATCCAGAATGTGAGGGGTGGCACTACGCATTATATACGTGTAACCAAAGTTTACATGTGGCCGGGTGCAGTGGCTCATACCCGTAATCCCAGCACTTTGGGAGGCGGAGGCGGGTGAATCACCTGAGACCAGGAGTTTGAGACCAGCCTGGTCAACATGGTGAAACCCTGTCTCACTCAAAAATACAAAAATTAGCCAAGCATGGTGGCGGTCGCCTGTAATCCCAGCTACTCTGGAGGCTGAGGCAGGAGAATCACTTGAACCCAGAAGGCTGAGGTTGCAGTGGGCCAAGATCGCATCATTGCACTCCAGCTTGGGCGACAGAGAGAGACTGTGTCTCAAAAAAAGAAAAACATTCACACATACCCCACAAATTTGTACAAATATAAAAAATAAAGTATGTAAACAACTAAGAGTTTCTAGTCCACAGATGGTGGCAAAAAAAAAAGGCTTTTCGAATAGAATGATTATTCTGGAATTCAGAATAACGTTCCTCCTGGACTCTAGAGGCTGTAGAGCTGTCAGCTGTGCAGTGAGGCTTGTCAGCAGCAAAGCTGAAATGTTCCCAAGAGCTGAGTGGCTAATTGTCCAGCGGATGGTCTCGGATACATCCCATAAACACAGGATAATGAAATAAAACCAGCGTTACACATGCTGAAACATGTGTCCGAGGCCAAAATGAAAACAAGAATAATTGGAATATAATCTATTGATTATTAATATATAAGTGGGTGCTGATGTTTTGGATATAAAAATTAATTTAATTAAATCAAGTATTTTCAACATTGAATAGATTGTATGAAGGGTATTATTGTAATGCACTTTTTATTCATTTGAAATGTTTGCTATTATGGTTCTCAAATCTAAGGAAAAAGATAGATGGTTTTCCCACCTGTTGCTCAGTAGGGAACCCAGCAACATCAAACTGTCCTCCATGTTGGCAATGATTTCCGAGGTACTGTCTCCTCGCAAGAGGAGCTCTCCACGGGTTTTAAAGCTGCCAAAGGTGAACATTTTGTTGTCCCATTCATTAATCACTTGCTTCAGCTTTTGCTCAATGTCTCTCTCTTTCACCGCACTGATACAGATGTCCTACCAAAATGGCAAGCTCTCATATTATTGCATGAAAGTCACATATCCTTCCTTAATAGTCTAGTTGAAAGACCCTATCTTCACGGTCTGCTTTATATATATATACATACAAACTTTTATATTTCCAGACCGAAAATGCAATATTATAAATAGAATGTGCATATGCAGATACTGATGCCGTAAGAGAGATGGAGATAAAGATATCATTGAATAACAGAACTTGAATTTTAAAAATTTCCCAGCAAACTTGTCCAGAAAGAAAGGTGACAGAAAATACATGCAAATCACTTTTACATTTTGAAACTCCAATCACTGATTCAAAATTCAGTGTATTTCTGATTTACCTCTTAAGTCAAATGAATGCAGCGTGTGAATGAACACAGGTAGCAAAACCTGATTTCTCCCATGGCTCTGGTCACTTTCCCAGTCTCCTCTGCAGCCTCACCCTTGAGGCGATTAGTCCAGCCCTTTCTTTACCCTCATTTCTTCCCACACTATGTTTCCCCTCTGGGTGAGCTCATTTACACTTATGAATTCAATCACTTTCATATCTCCAGGCAAGACCCACATCCATTTGCCTACTGAACTTCCCTGCTGTGATGTTTCAAGGAAACCCCAAACACAATCTGTGAAATACCAGACTCATGTCCCTGATCAAGCTCATGAGCTTTGCATCTTGTCACTCAATCTGATCCCCTTCATCTCAGTGGTCAGCACCTTCATCCATTGAGGTCTTACAGCAAGAAATCTAGAATTCATCTTTAACCCCCTCTTCTTTCTCCTGCTACGTTCCCTTCATCACCAAATTCTCCTCAAATACCCCGTGATCCTGTCTCTCCCCTCCAGCTTTACTACTTCCCTTCCCATCTAACAAGCCATCATTTCTTGCCTGAGCTACCCTTAGAAACTCTCAGTTGGTTTTTCCATCATTCCTCCCTTGTCCTCCTTCAATTCTTTCTCCAACGATCTCTAGCAGAGTGATGCTTATAAACAGTCAACCTAACCATGTCAGCCCCTGCTGAAAACACATCTCTCTGCTGGTGCTCACTGCTCAATAACATCCGCCTCCCTGGCCTCAGCTGGTCCTCTCTGCCTGGCCTCCACACCCCAGCCACACAGGTCTTCTTCTGGTTCCTCAAATATACTTTAGATGTTCCATGCATAATGTGCCATCTGCCTGGAATGGCCTTCTTTGCACTTTCCAAGCCCCTCACCCAACCACACAACCACACTCCCTTCGCCCAGCCAGTCCTGTGCCTGTGTCCCAGCCCTCCCTAGCTTTATCACCCCCAGGTGAGCCAAACTCATCTATCATAGGCTTTCATAGAACATCATACATTTTATTCAATGGCATTTTCCATAGCTTATAACTATGCCTTTATTTGTATAATTATTTAATGATATCTGAATGCAAGACTGCATTGTTAATTCTGATGCAGAATCTGTACCATCTTAGGTGTAATAAACATTTGTTCTTAGGAACTAATGGCTGAATGCCAGGAGAACAATTTCAATTGTCTGAGTATAGTTTACTGATGTAATATTCTATAATACAGAAATGTTATCAAATAAATACCATGAGACCTTTTAATCTTCCACCACATCATGCTCTGTCAACTGTACCTCTATTTCCTCTTTGTATTTCAGCAGAGGTGCCTCCATGATATTTCTTAACTTAAAGCTCTCATTCCCCACATCCAGGCTGTGCCCGGTGAGGGTGGTTATCCTTTCCCAGTGTCGCTCCATCATGGCTTTACTGGCCATGTATTCCAGCAGTGGGCAACACTCACTGAAATCATCAATGATCTTCTTCAGGTCCAAAAAAGCCTGCCAGTCCTTCAAAGCCCGGGGCAACTTCCGACACCTGTGAAGGGAAACCAACATGAAAGCTCATTGAAACATGATCACAGACATCTCTGGACCAAGATGGTCTGCTAGCATTTCTATCAAAAATAGTGTCTTTGAATACCTATCCTATTTTAAAATCCCATGACTTGCAGGCAATCTGTTAATATAATATACAGATGACTTATATATTACAGATAATTGTCTTCTCCATTAGAAAAGATTTTTTCCAATCCTTCACAACTACTACCTAGTTAGAGGCATTATTTTGGAGTACAGAGGTGCTGTTCATGTTAATTCAATTCTACAAACATGTACTGAGAACTTACTAAGCACAAAGCACAGCATAGTGTATCAGGCTGTCAAGT
This sequence comes from Sapajus apella, assembly GCF_009761245.1. Lineage (NCBI taxonomy): Eukaryota > Metazoa > Chordata > Mammalia > Primates > Cebidae > Sapajus > Sapajus apella. The sequence goes on along the minus strand of NW_022436951.1, from coordinate 28,159,438 downwards.
GAAATATACAACAAATAGTTCTCCCTTTTCTTTGGATTCAGCAGCTACAACAATATAGAAAAATCATGGCTCCTGCTTTTGTTCCAGATGATAATCTAACATAAACTTCAAATGTTTCATAAGTATAATATAAATAAAAATTGGCTCCCACCAAGCTGCAGAAAAGCCCCTAACATGATTCATTCATGTATAAAGAATGTGCTTGTCTCATTGTCTACACACAGGAGTAATTAACAAATAGCAATTAACAAGAATGATTTCAATGGACAACAACAATGCAGTAAGATGTGCTTTTGAAACAGCAGGGGTGAAAACAGAGCTTGGCTGCCTGTCAAAAAAGAAAGCATTTGAAGTTTAATCGCTGGGCATGCTAAACATTTAACTTCTTACCTGTTCTGGAATTCTAAGAGTTCATTGTTGATTTTTTCAATATTCACCTCTGACCAAAGAATATCATAGTAACTATTTACAGTCTCTATGACACTATTGTACAGAGTGTATATTTTCTGTAGAAGATTTAATTGCTTCTTTATTTCAAGAAGCTGAGGATACTGTGTAACTGGCAGGCCTAAAAGCTCCTCTCCTCCAGTATATGTGATGTATTTCCGATAGATATTGTCAAATTGATTCTAATAAAAACACAAGTGAAAACTCGTCAAAATGATTTATACATGAACAAACATGCAAATGAAAATATAAGATTGGCAAACAAGTAAGCCAGTGATATATGATCTCTGGGCACATGTAAATAGGAATACTAAGTAGGCATAATTAATTCATAGAAACCACTTCTAATTGTAATCCTACAAAATCTTATTTTTAATGCAAGTACATACAGTGTTCCACAATAGGGCTCTATATCTTAAAAAGAAGAAAATATACATGTGTTTAAAACACAACAAGATTTTATTGTTTAGAAAGTCATAGAAACTAAAAAGATTACCTGAAACATGATAAGCCTGTCACTGGCTTCCTGGGGCTTCAAGCCACTAGCCATTGGACCATTCTGAACAAAAAGTTAAAAAAATATATAGAACAAATTGTTTGCATGTAAATTTCATGAACTCAGAATATTTAAATATTAAAGTTAGGTGTCATACATGATAAGAAACTTAGTTTTTATTTATTAGAAAAAAAGGTCCTCACAAAGATTCATCTGGAAATATTTTTCCAGTCTAAAAAAGCCAAATTAATGCCAGGACTTCCTTTTGTCAAGAAACTTTTAAGGATAAAAATATGCATTACTCATTTCTTAGGTAACACAGGCAAAGAGGAGTCAATGGCTGTTCTATAAGAAGCACATATAAAGCCTGCTTTTGAACTAAATGCTAATATCATATAACTCATAGATTTTTATCATTCTAACACCCACTTGTAAGGTGGCCTATAATCTTAACACTCCAGTCAGATTTTCCTACATTAGAAAACCCTGAATATGTGGATTTCTGTGCTGCTTCATCCATGGAGTTGGTACATGGACCCAATCTTCTAACATTATTAATTTTGTGATTTATTGTGCTACTAGTTAATAGGTACAAATTTTACCTGAAACTATATTTCCCTTCTTCTGCACATTATATGTGCCTGCAGAAGGGTCTCATTACACAGCATATTCACATTAGAAGATTCAGTACCTAAACATATATGGGTAATTAAAATATGGACTCCATGGAGGCAGGGCTCCATCTGTCTTATCCACTACTGTTTAGTCAGAACCAAGGACAGCGTCCAGCACTTCCGCGCTCCACATTTGTGGAACCAAGGAATGCCGTGGATAGGAGGACATTATAACTATATGTGAATAGTACTATTCTACACAAATTTAGAATGCTACCAAACAACTTTAGTAACAGAACAAATGATGCAGTGTTAACATTTTTAAGTTAGCACTTTTAAATTTATCATTTTCTGTTGAAATTATCCTATATGAACCCTGATTTGGTTAGGCTTTCTGTCCCCACCCAAATCTCATCTTGAATTGTAATCCCCATAATCCTCAAGTCTCAAGGGAGAAACTAGGTGGAGGTAACCGAATCATTACAGCAGTTTCCCCTATGCTAGTCTCTGGATATTGAGTGAGTTCTCATGAGATCTGATGGTTTTACAAGGGGCTCTTCCCCCTTTGCTTGGCACTTCTTTCTGCCGCCTTGTGAAGAAGGTGCCTTGCTTCCTCTTCACCTTCTGCCATGATTGCAAGTTTCCCGAGGCCTCCCCAGCCATGCTGAACTGTGAGTCAATCAAACCTCTTTCCGTTATAAATTACCCAGTCTCTAGTAGTTCTTTATAGCAGTGTCAAAACAGACTAATACAAACTCTAAGGGGAAAGGATTGTGAAAAGAAAATGTTTTTCTCTCATGAAAATAAAAATCCCATTCCTTGGGAATTCCTGGGACATTTCATACAATTTTACCCATAATTTTTGACAACTATATTTTGCATGCTCTATTCACTAATCCCCAAAAATGCATGCAGAGAAAGCCAGAGACATACCAAATCATAGTCCAGATAAAACTGGTGACAGTCTTGGAGGAATACCTCCACAGCACTAGTAAGCTCTTTCTTAAAACTGGGCTGTAGTGACACTAATTCATTCTGGACTTCACCAGCACGTGCCAGCAGCTTCTCCCAAGCATAGTGCAGTGTATCAACTTTGTCCATCTCTTCCTTTGCTATCAGAAGTCCATATCTGTTAAGCAGGGCATAAGATTCCTATAAAAAAAAAAAAGAGAGAAAACTTAATTTTGGCCAGTCAGATGCATACATCTACACACAGTCATGTATTAAATGATAATAATGGAAAATACCAGTATAATAGTGAAATTACCTAACAGTTCTAGTTATTCTACTTTAAACTTTAAGAGGTTAACTGAGCAACTGAGCCATTCAGGTTCAGTTTCCTCATCTATAAAATGAGAAAATCTTTTGGCTGCTTCACAGGATCTTTGAGAGTAGTGAAAATATCATTTTAAATGCATTTGAAAAACTATAAACCATGAGACAAATAAAAGATATTTTTACTTAGGCCCCGAAATTGTATTCGATGACAACACAATTATATCAAGTAAATGAAAAACATAAAATAATTTAACTTCTAATATTAGAATAACAAAATAAATCAGGGTTTTTAGTCTGTCTCATTTCACTTGATTGATAAGAGGTTCCAATAGTAAGACACAAAAGGGTGTTCTTGAATCAGAGCCTGGGCCAAGTCATTCCCTTCAGCATGTAAGATCCTGGATGGCTTTCTTCGCTAAAGGATTAAAATAAGGCTAAGGTTGGTTTTGATAAGAAAGAATTTTCTCTAATATCCCTCGTCTCTTCTCCCACTGTTACTCCTCCCCATAGAGGTGGAATGAGTGCCTGATTGTTGATTTGGGGGGAAAAATTGTTGATTTGAGCAAGCATAGCCCAGTGCCTTTCTCTCTCTTCCCTCTCTCTCCATGGAGGCATGCCTGTGGTCTGCACCTCAGTGCCATAAACTGATCAGGGTAACACAAGACCTACAGCTTTCCAACACTGCCTCTGATGGATGAGGAAGTATCATAATCCTGGGATTTAGTATTCACTAGCTTATAGTGTGTGTGTGTGTGTGTGTGTGTGTGTGTGTAGCGAAGGGAGGAAAATAATTGAAGTAATACACTCAATTATGTCTTCCAAATAACTTCCATCAGGCACAAAGGTGATGTTTTGATCTTGTCTACTTGATTCTGCTTTTGTTCTTAATGCCCAGGTAGGAGAAAACAGGATTGTCAGTTACTGTACCTCCTCTTCAGACTTGAGGATCTCCCCAGATCCTGCACAAAGAAAGTTCTCTTTGCCTTGATGTTTCAAGCCAAGGAAAGCAGGATGGACCATGTGATCCCCCCGGCCCAACATAGCAGAAGTGAAAATGTGTAGTGGTCTGTACCATTTTCATGGTAATGTGAAAAATTTTCAAAATTCAAACAGGGATGCAGAAAATGGGAGACTAGAGTCTAATCTGGACCATCAGAGTATAAGTCCACACATTCCAATTATGGTGTGATGAAAAGATGATGCTTTTACAACTGGAGTTTTTTTTTAATGCTACAATTATACTAGTCTCATTTTAAAATAACAAATATAGTGAGCCACTTCTGATAAGACATTTTCATCTTGAGGTTAACACTGGCCCCAACCCCACAGTGCCTCCATGGCTGAGAAGTGCTTTTCCTTAATGTCTCCACTCTTGGGCCTTTGTCAACAATCATGAGTGGCAAATAAGATTTAAAGACATGCACCAACAATTCTGATTATGAAAAGTTATTAATGATATTAATAATTCACACTCATGTCATTTATAATGATAATATGTGTTACAAGATGAATAAAAAATGGAATTCAAAATTGCACACACATATACAGACATGAAAAGAAGCTGGAAAGAAATATACCAACATCTTGGTACGAACTTGATTGATAAGATTACGGTAATTTTGAAATTATATTTCATACATTTGTGTTTTCTAATTTTTCTAAAATGCTATTTTTTAATTTGGGGGACAAGTAGTGTTTTGTTTTGTTTTGTTTTAAAAAAAAGGCTGTTGCTAAAACTGATTTTGTTGGTGGCTTAACATGAGATTTCTAAGGAGACTCCTTAGAAAGAGATAATGTTTACTCAAGTGAATCTATTCGAGGGTGTCTGCTTGTAAAGAAATCAACTGCCTTTTTTTTTTTTTTGCTATTGCTTAAATTATACTATGTATGTTGATAATATTATAATTGATAAGTCAGTGAAGCAGACTTCACTGCAAAAAAAGACATTTTCATCTGGAAAAAAATAGTATGATATGGTATACAAATAAAAGTGAAGTGCAACACTGATAAAAGTCCATAACTTCTTTGACCCTCAGTTTACTTGCATGATGAGTAGCAGCCATAGTAAGGATGAAATGAGTTAACGCATATATGAACACTGTTAGTTCCCCATCCAGGTCCTGATTACCAGCTGCTATTCCCATCCCCGAATACTGAGAGTGCTGGCTTTAAGAACTGCAGCTGTCCCCTTCTCTGGAAGATTTTCCTCAGCTGGATGTGAGCCTTCTCATGGGAGGTCATGGCCCATTTTCCACTGACTTAGAAGTACAAAGGGTAGTCTCCTTTTCATGAAGGAGGGCTTTTCATTGATGGTGTAGGGCGCCCGTGGGATCAGGCTGAAGTCAATCCATAGCTGATTGGCTTCTCATCCTTAACCTTTCCTGATTCCCTCACTCCCCTTCTCTACTGAGCACTCATCAATAAATCACTTGAGCAAAAATCTTTATCTCAGGACCTGCTCTGAAGGAACTTGTCATACATGAAGGAGAGACCTGGCCCATGGAAGGCACCCTATAGGGCTTTGGTATCATCAACAATATTGAAATTATTGTCTTGGTTTAGCACCCATTTAGTAACTTTGCTCCAGACCCAGTCAGTATTTCAGGTAATAGCATCCAACATGTAGAAATATTTCTATAATGAACAAATCATCATTAGTCACCTCGATAGGTCCTACTTGAAAGTCAATGGAGATTTGCTGCTCCCTTATTTCTTTCAGTGCTGCCATTGCAATCCGAATATCATCGAGGTCCTTAATTGGACGATTTAGTTTCTTATTGAATTCTTCAATAAGGGTAAAAATGTTTTCCATCTCACTCCGGTATTTTTTGTTACAGTGGCGTCCAATGACAACCATCCAGGTCTTTGTCTCGGCAGTCAGGGAAAACTTCAAGTCAGCTGAAAACCCAAATGTCTACAGTTCAATTTTAAAAACTTGAACCGGTATGAAAAGTCAAAGTGTCACTGTTCTCCAACAGTAAACACTTTGCAGCTTATAGCCTTCTAACCCATAAAAAGTTGAACCGGAAAAAAAAAATCATAATTTTTCCTGGTGATTTATATATTCGTTCATTTTATAAAGTTTGTTTTTACAACAATCCAATACATATTTCAAAATGCTTTTTTTAAAAAGCACATATCAGAACCTCCGGGATAAGCCTCAATTGTTTGTTATTGTTATTTGTTAAATAAAGGGCAAATTTTAATTCAGAATATAACAGCATCTCCTTTCTCTGACCTAACCTTTATTTTCAAGGTTTAGCAGCAAAGTGTTCAAAATAATCAAGAATTAATAATTATGCAGCAGGAAATTCTTAAAAAATCTACAAACTGATCTCAAATCTTGAGGCCCATAAAGTCAATCTTTAAGACAGGTAGAATTCTCTGGAATACGAATCTGGATAAAAAGACAAAACAATACTGTCTAATTTACATGGCTCTATGAAAGAAAATAAACCAACCTGTGTACAGAGCAATGGAACCTACACAGATATATTCAGGCTCAGCATTAATTTCCTGCTCTAGGTTTTGGAAATAGAGAATCTGGGACTCAAATTCAGAAAGCAAGGGGCTCTGTGTAATAAATGTCTTAATGGCTTCTTCTTTCTCCTTTTGCCAAATGTGATTGTAGCGTTTGAAGCAATCCATGCATGTAACAACCTCCTGGAAGCAAACAACAACAGATTTATGTTAAGAAGGAAGAATCTGAAATGGCACAATGATATAAGTGAATATTTGCCAACTGCTCGTGGTTTCTATGAATTTATTAAAATGTTTAGCGAACCATGTGATTATCTGGAAATGCCAAAGGACTGGGACTATATACAATAGTGTGGACAGTAGCCCAGGGCTAGTAACAGTTTCACTGTTATCCCTAAACAAAAGAGAGTAGAGAAAAGGGAGTGGAGCAGTTTCTAGAAACTGGAAGAGAATCCTTGAAGATCCTTTGTACAGGGGCTTCTTGACTGGAGCTGGACCTTAGGTCAAAAATCACAGCTTAAGGTCACACTATTAGCCTCTTGGATTTACGGGAAGGATACTATGGAAAACATACTCGGAGATTATTCCCTTCTTTCCCCCTGCCCATCAGATCTCCACCAAGAGTCTTCATTGACTGAACCCAATGCAAGCCTCAATGGGAATCTACTGACATGTCGCCTAAGGTCAGACAGCTGGAGGGAATGCAGATCAGCTCTTAGAGACATGAAGGACAAACAGAACATAGCCAGCATCGCTCTGCTGAGAGATGGCCTGGAATCACATAAAATGTAAAAATTCACATAACAAGAATTGCCATTGGAATCATACTACATCTTACCAACCAGGAACGTAGTGCATGTTTCCACATCTTGTCACCTTTTTAAAAACTTCCTTGTTAAGTTTTAGGGTAATCTTCATAGAGACCCCAGATACTTCTTATTACACACGTTTTTAGGTATTTTTCAATGATGTCATTGTAAACAAGATCTTTTCACTATTGTTACAATTGGCTATAAATGGCATATACATTTTTTAAAACGTATTTTTAAATGAACAGTCTAGTTTGCTACCAAGTATGCAGCGTTCGTGTTTTCAAACACTATTTTTCCAGTGAAACAAATGTACTGCTTTGTACCAGCTAAAACAGCAAGCCACAGGGGAGTACAGTCCGGTGCACCACGCCCCCTCCATCACTTCTTCCATTTGGACTGATTTGGTAACCACTTGTCTTAAGAATGTTCTTTGCATATTGATCTCACTCATAAGTTAGTACGAAAACAAATGTATTCGCATGGACATAGAGAGCAGAATGATAGACAACAGACTCAGAAGAGTCAGATTTCTCATCAACCTCAGAAGGGAGGGTGATGAGAAATTGGTAAATAGCTACAATGTACATTACTTTGGGTGATGGATACCCTAAAATCCCAGACTTGACCATTATGTAATCTATGCATCTAACACAATTGCACAGGTATCCCATAAATTTATACAAATAAAAATAGATAAACAAATAAATGCCAATCAAAGCAGAAAGAGCAACAACAACAAAAGAATGTTTTTTTGCAGAATTCGGCCTGACTTTTGTATAGTTTATCTTTGCTTCTATGCCTCCGCAACCTCAACTGTTCCTTCTCCCATTTCATCTTTTATAGTAAAGTTCTGTAATTACTATAATGTTATTAAATGTGTGACTATTTTACTATGATTGCTACTGTTAATATTTTACTATGATTATTACTGCTTTGTTACTACTTTAGATTTTGTGTGTCTGCCTCAATCTTATTTTTCTCATAATCCCTATTATTTAATATTAAATATGCAACTTCACAAAACAGGACACTTTCAGGAACATGTTTATTGTATTCTATGAAAAATTCATATAATTATCTTTCCATTGATGACTAATTTAACTCATTAGGCCACGATTTCTTTTTCAGATTAGCCTCTTGGATTTACTTGGTAGATAATTATATCATCTACAAATAATTAAAATTTTGTCTCATTTATTTATTTATTGTAGAGACAAGATCTCACTATGTCACCCAGGCTGATCTCAAATTCCTCAAATGATCCTCTCATCTCAGCCTCCCAAAGTGCTGAGATTACAAACGTGATCCATGGCACCTGGCCAAAAAATGTGTCTCTTCATTTCTAATTCCTTTGTGAATCAAGTTTTTCCACTGGCTTATAATTTCACAGTTATATCTGCATGAAAAACAAATTTAGCTGACACAGAATACAAATGCAATTATTTGAAATAATTGAGCATTACAGGATTCTAAATAGTCTGATTATTTTAAGTAAATTGCACCAATCTGCACCAAACCAAGACGTAGTTCCACACTCCCACCATACAGCTAAAATGTCCCTCAGAGCCTCAGATTTAATGGATGTTGATACTTCCCATCCACTAAAATGCAGACTGTTAAACCTATCACTGCCTGTCCCCAACACAAATGATTCATTTGTATGAGCTGAAGTGTTGACATGCATACCAAGAATGCATTGCAACAGCATGTAGACATATCCATATATGTATGATGGTTTGAAGAATGAATTACAGATTATTGAAGATTCCCAGAAATGGGCAGGAGTTCCAGAATTCTGAGCTTTCTCAACATTCAAGAGCTTATAATATTAAGAATATACCTTAACTAAATACATTGGAGGCTATTTTTTTTATATTAAAGTGTCTGTCTTTATTAAATTGGAACTTTTTCACATGGAGGTAACCTAGACCTCAAAAGGAAAATGACCTGAATAGGAAAATTAGATGAACTACACATGTAGAGTTGTTCTGATTTTGTTACCAAGGTGATTTTGATTGTTTGGTCCAGCTCAACGTTTCTTTTCTTCTTTTTCTTTTTTCTTTTTTGAGACAGAGTGTAACTCAGGCTGGAGTGCAGTGGCACCTCAGCCCACTGTAACATCCGCCTCCTGGGTTCTGGCTATTCTTGTGCCTCAGCCTCATGAGTAGCTGGGATTACAGACATGTGCCACCATGCCTGACTAATTTTTGTGGTTTTAGTAGAGGCAGAGTTTCACCATGTTGGCCAGGCTGGTCTCAAACTCCTGGCCTCATGTTATCCACCCACTGCGGCCTCTCAGAGTGCTGGGATTACAGGCATGGGCAGCCACAACCAGCTTCTTTTCAACTCAGGTTGTGTTATAAGTTGATGGCCAACCTATGGGTGTGCTAAAAGCAGGTTGCATTTACATTCTAATTCAATTAGCTATAGCAACAGCAAAGGGGTAGGGATCAACAGGATTTTTGGTGGTTGAAGCAGAATCATTCAGATAGGTCTATGGCTGTAGTGGGCTGCCTATATCTAGCACCATGACTAAGCGTACATATATTCTCCCAGAAACAATTTGGCTATCCTATAAATCTTCAATACATTTTTCAAGTTGTTATAAATGCCAACCTTTTTTATTATTTTAAGGCAGGCTAATTTCTGAGCATTTCCTTCATGTAATGTAAAAGCAAGCAATAAAAGTGAGACAGAGGCCGGGTGCAGTGGCTCACGCCTGCAATCCCAGCACTTTGGGAGGCCAAGGCAGGCAGATCACCTGAGGTCAGGAGTTTGAGGCCAGCCTGACCAACATGGTAAAACCCTGTCTCTACTAAAAATATAAAATCAGCTGGGCGTGGTGGTGCATGTCTGTAATTCCAGCTACTCAGGAGGCTGAGACATGAGAATCGCTTGAACCTGGGTGGCGAAGGTTGCAATGAGCCGAGATCGTTGCCATTGCACTCCAGCCTGGGCAAGAAGAGTAAAACTCCTTCTCAAAAAAAAAGAAAAAAAAAAGTGACACAGAAATAAGTGTTTTATTGCCAGCACTGTATGTTAACTTTAACTATGATTTCTTACTCTTAGATTTTCATAATAGTGGTTGATCATGCTAGAGAAACTAGTGGACCTTACTGCTGATTTATTTTATTTTATTTTATTTTATTTTATTTTATTTTCTAGGAACACCGAGACACTCAAAAATATTTCTGAATGCTTATTGTTATCATGGAATATGATTTAGTATATATCATTTAGTATAGAGCCTAATAATCTAAGTACTAGATAAATATTTGCTGAGTTATATGTATGCTGTCCTAGGGGAAAATTAAATACAGGACCTTCACTATATTAAGAAAGGAAAATTGAAAGTGCATAAATGCAAAAGATTTCCAGTTCCCCTGGGAACACAATAAAACTCAACTTAATATTTCCTCACAATGTTACAGCAATGGTAGCCTTTCAGAATGTTTTCAAACTAACATAACTCACTGTATCAAAACTGAGTAACAGAAAAAAATGTATCTACTGAGCAACCACTATTCCTTGAACACAGGGAAACATTATTAAAGAGTCAACAAGTCTTACTGGCCATGTGAATTAGAAGATTTTTTTTTTAAATAAAAGATGACTTCAAGATTTTATATATTTTTGTCTAAAAAATGATTTACATAAAAAAGGGGAAGTTGAGGGGAGTTTATGCTGAAGGAAAAAATTACCTTGAATCTACATTCATGTCCAGTACCGTACAAGTTTGTATTGACAGTACTAATATCTTCTTTATTCTCAGTTTCATATAATTTCCATGTGGCAGTATAAATAAATTTTTCTCTGCTATTTTATAGCATTTGCCTGACTACTCAAATATGACAAAATGACTACAAACCTTACTCTATTTCAAATATGTTAGTATCACTGGTTCTTTGAAGGTGAATTATAACAACAGTCTGACTTACAGTTTGGAACATACTCGATTTTTTTTAAGTTAGATTCATTTGTATTAAAAGAAGATGTTAAAGGCATTAAACAAAACACAGTATGAGAGTAGGAATAATTTTATGTCACCTTGCAATCTAGAATGAAAGATCTTCAGTTAGACAAACATTTGCTAAGCACATACAAGATGCCATTCGCTGCTCCCTGAAAGCACAGTGGGTGAGACCCAGGCTGCGGACAGGACAACCTTGTGATGTTCATCTTCACACCGGTGCCTGTTGTGAAGCAAAAGACACTCCTGGCAGACCCTCTTGACATACCTTTTTGGTGGAGTTGATAATTGTGCTAAGCACAGAAACTAATTTTACAATCTCTTTGTTTTCAGAAACATTCTTATAATAGTTCTTGGTTTGCACAGGAATGGGTAAATTTATAGATGCTATCTCCAAGGTATCTAAAAGGAAAAAAAGAAGAGAAGTGTACATTACTAGCACAAGAATGTACTTTTAGAAGATGAGGATATTTCTGTAATAGGAAAGCAAGGACTTCTGAAAATCTTCTCCTTTATAAAACAATGAAAATAATGGAAAGAGTTATCAATGTCAACTTTTCAGGACTCTGTAAATTAATCAAAGCTTGCAATAATCCAAAAAGTATTTATTCAAGAACAATGCTGAATCTTGGTAACAACAGCAAGTTTCGTGGTGCTTTAACTTGCTCCAGTCTCATTGCCACTCTCTGGCTATGGGGTAGCCCAGCAGCCTTACAACCGTTATAGCTGAAGGAAAAAAAATCCACCAGTAATTTAGCAGTCCCTGGAAGGGCAAGCCTGGACTTGGAGCTCCTTAGGGAGCTCCACAGAATTCCCACTCTTTGAGCTGTCTGGGAGCTCCCTGGAAAAGCCTTGTTCATTCAACTAGTTTGTTTTTATTTGACCTGACTCAGAACTCCCTGAGGAAAAAAAAAAAAAAAAAAAGTCCTATCCCCATGGCATTTGTCAAAAGACTATCAGCAAAAATTGCTTAACTTCACAACTGCCTGAAGCAAATGATATTAGTTGGGGCAAATAAGTGGTTGGCCAAAAAGGTCAAAAATCTGGGGACTGAGAAGAGTAAAGTCAGCAACGTGGCTGAATGAGAAGGTCCTGGCTCTCCCTCCACCCACAGACACACCTAGTGCACATCTATTCTCAGATCAATTCCACCTGAGAGAAAGCCAGAGACTCATGGAGAGACTCCTACTTACGTTATAACCAAAAACACATCCACATCAAATGGGTAGGAAAAGTGGAGACACACTTGGATATGAATCCTGCCCTGGACACTGAACCATAGAATTGGGAAAAGGATGGGCAACACACAGCTTCTCTCTGCGGAAACGAGGATTTGTATCACCATGACTCTTAAGGTTCACATGGGTCACCGTAACTCTTAAGGTTCCCCATGGTTTGGCTCTTAATTGACCAACTCTGAGAGTGTAGTGTTAGACACACAAGAGTCTCTCTAGACCACAAGGAAAGGTGATGGCTTTACCCAGGCATGAAGCACTTACAGAGGCTTCATTCCGTGGAAGTTGTGCAAAGATGGGGCTTTAAAATCATGGCCTCTTGTTTCTCCCTCACATCTAGTGCCCCAACATTTACAGCTTCCACCCAAGGGACTACATTCTAATACTCCTATCTGTGGGAGCAGAGGGGACTGGCATTTGTGTGTCTCTCTAGACCACAGGAAGAAGTGGCCATTTAATATGAGCACACAAAGCACTTCAACAGGCTTTATCCCCCAGGAGCAGTGCAGAGAAGGGGCTTTAAAAACACAGCCTTCTGCTTCTGTCTAGATGGGGTTAATGCTATGCATTGAATGACCCAATTTTTGCAGCCACCTTCCAAAGGACTCAATCCTAAATCCCTTAGGTAGGTGAACAAAAGGCATTAGGCATACGCAAATTTCCCTAGATAACAAAACAGAAAGATAGTTCATTTTTTGTTTTGTTTTTATTTATTTTTAATTTTCTCAATTTTAAGTTTAGGGGATACACATTGTTCCGTGGGTAAATTGCATGTCACTGGGGCTTGGTGTACAAATGGTATTATGACCCAGATAGTGACCACAGTACCCAACAGTTTTTTGACCCATAGCCTCATGCCACCATCCCTACTCAGGCAAAAAGGTAGTTTTAAATAGACATGGAAATACTACCAGGGGTTATACCCCCTCAAAGCAATGCAGAAAAGGATCAAAATGTTCCATTTTCTTTCTGGAAGGGGCTCCTGGCACACCCTTTAGTGAGTGGCTATCTGATGGTCTGGCTTCTAAACACTGTACATCAGGGAGTTAATGGGGCAAAGAAACAGGAGCCCTCCAGCAGCTGGAGCCAGAGCTCAGCATTCATCAGTCTTCCCTCTGGCTCACATAGCGATAACTCTAGGCCGACCTATTCTTTCTGGAAGGTGTTAGGACATGCACCAAGTGCCATAACTTCTACCGCTCCTACCCAAAGACTGTCTCTTTAATGATCTAGGTAGATCTCTCAAATACATAACCTAACCTTACAACTCAAGGAACTAGAGAAAGAAGAACAAGTCCAAAGTTAGCAGAAAGGAGGAAATAAAGATCAGAACATAAATAAATGAAATGGAGACTAGAAAAACAATAGAAAAGATGAACAAAATAAAAAATTGGTTTTCTGAAAAGCTATATAAAATTGACAAGCCCTTAGCTAGACTAGGTAAAAAAGAGGACTCAAGTAAATAAAATCATGAATGAAAGAAGAGCTATTACTACTGATAATACAAAAATACAAATTATTAAGAGAATGCTAAGAACAATTTTGTGCCAACCTAGAAGAAATGAATAAATTCCTAGAAACATATAACCTACTAGGATGGAATCAAGAAGAAGCTGAAAATCTGAACAGAACAATAGTAAGAAAAAAAGACCAAACCAGTAATTTAAAGTCTACCATCAAAAAAAAGCCTAGCACCAGATGGTTGCAGAGCTAAATTCTACCAAACATTTAAAGAACTGATACCAATATTTCTCCAGCTCTTAAGAAAATCAAAGAGAAGGGAATACTTCCAAACTCATTTTACAAGGCCAGCATTACCCTGATACCAAAGCTAGACACAGATGCTACAATTTCAAAAAACTACAGGTTAATATCACTGATGGACATAAATGCAAAAATCCTCAACAAAATACTAGCAAACTATATTCAACAGTGCATTTAAAAGATCATTCATCATGATTAAGTGAAATTTATCCCCTGGATGCAAGATTGGTTCAATATATGCAAATACATAAATGTGATTCACCATATCAACAGAAGTCAACTAAAATGGTGATATTAAAATATGTGGACCTTGATACTTTGTCAACTTCAAATTGGCTCACAGATTAATATTCTGATCTAAAATAAGTTGAGAATTACATGGAGGGGTTAAAAAACATTTAAACTCAATTAATGTTGATTTACAGTGCCTCTTTTAAAAAACTAAAAGAACATTTACCTTGAAGTTCATTTTCAACATCAGAATCACTGTCTTCATTACTCTGCAAAGCAGCCATTTTTCTTTCTTGTATCTTTTTCTACAATGTAAAAGGATACTGTTCAGCTCTGTCCCATGTGTAAAAAAAAAAGTGGTTTCCATATGAAACCATTTCTGCACCCCATACCCACCTTGGACCTCAGTTCGCTGCTCCACTGTCCGACCCCCTTCGGGACGCTGATGATGCACTCCACAGCTTTGTTCAGGGTCTGCTGTACATCTTCCAGGGCAGGGGCCATGGTGATGTTGGGAATGGCCAGAGTGACACTTGCCCGGAAAATGGGCACACTGTTCTGCTTTATGTTAAAGCCACTGTTACTGTCTGAATTAACCCAAAACAAGGAAGAATTCACGTTTTTCATTTAAAACAAGATTTGTTTCTTTTTAACTGTAAAAATTAAAACAATACATAATAGGTATAAAATTGGTGAAATATTTGTTGAATGAATGAGTCAATTAAAACTAATGGAGGATCTAGTTTTGTTCAATATAACAGAGCAGTTCAGGGGGATCCAATGCATTTTCTGCTGTTTACAACTTCTTAGAATACCCTCCATAAAGACAACCCACTGTGTGCGATCAGGCTTAATTATAAACACTTCTCTAAAATATTAAAGATGATTCTTCTAAATAACAGGATACCAACAAATTAGTTAAATGTAGCTTAAGTAAGCCAGGAATGAAAAACGGGACTATCAGAATAAGCCAAAGTTAGAACAAATAGCCACTTTGGAATTTCAGATAAAAATAGGCCTTTCCTACCATGGTGTGTGAAATCCTAACTTGGGGCAGTTAAAAAATGGAAAAGAAATAAAGAGTAATTTGCCATTCATATTGAAGGCGCTTATAAGGTTGAACATGGGTATAGGTATGTAGATATAGACATGTATGTGTATATATATGTGTATCATAAATAACTTTACATAGTTGCAAATATCTGTAATATAAAAGCTGGGAAATAACTGTGATTTAATATTTAGCCTATCAGCCAACATTTACTAAGTTCTAATAATAACCCTGTCTCAAAGAAAAGAACTATCCTTCATCTTGAATAAAGTAAAACATAATAAGCCATGGCACCAAACAAAAAAAAAACTTTCAGAGTTTCTACTTTTATTTACACACTTTTAATTACATATTAAAGATGCTTCCCTTTAAATTCCAAAATTCAAGATATGTAAAAAGATATTATCATCCTATTATTTAAGTTTTCATTAATTACTATTATTTATTTTCTTTTTACCATTTTTAACTTAAAATTTAATTTCAAGATGCCTCTAGATTTGACAGAATTTTGTGGCCCACCTGGGAAATACAACACCTATTTCTGAACTGTGCTGAGGAAAAGATGATGATATTGAAAATGAGGAAACCAGCTAGAAAATACTAAATTAACATAAAAATAGTAAAACACTAATATATATCCTTTGATGAATGTGACATTAGTAAGATGTTTCCATTTTGTAAGACTGGATAACAAACCTAATGATTCAACAATGAAAGAATCTTTTCCATATAACTTCTTTTAAAGCATGTACTTTTTTCTTTCACCAATTAAAATAATTTTATATATTTTCATCTTATTACAAAAAGACTAAAATACTACCAATTTTCATGTTATTAACAAAAGCTTAAGCAAACTATTTCACCTCCCTGTGCTGTGCTCCAGTTCTCTGATTTAACATGAGAGTAATGATAGTATCTACTTAACTGTTGGAATGATCAAAGTTCATAATGTTTAATATTACAAGAAGGCATTAAATAAATGGTGGCTACTTTTTAATTATTTAAATTTAACAAGAATGTACATGTGTGCGCGCTCACACACACAAACCAGCAACTATGCCTGATCATCCACTAGGTAAACCACATGAGATTATTACCCCGGAAGTTAATTGTGTGAGAGGAATGAATGCGTTTGCGAATGGCCTCTAGTGTATTCCTTGTAACTTTCAGAAGAGCATCCATGTTCTGATGGTTGAAATGAGAGAGCAACTCGCGGGCTTCTTCCCCTAACATCTCAGTTTCTTTCTTTTTCCTCGAGACTGTTGTCAAAAGCAGGGCATCAGCCCTAGAACTGATGGATGATGTCAAGGTGTCAAAATTTCCTTCTTCTCTTTTTGCTAACACAAGATGAAAAAGAGATAAGTTAGATGGATGCACAGACAGACAGAGAGACAGACAGATAGATAGATAGAATCATCTATTGCAATTAAAGGATAAATTACATGCAGTTTAATATCACTTAAACATCACACTTCTCAGGAAGTGAGGACATCGAAAAGAAAGGAGAAGGAAATCAGGAACCAGATGGATTGATGGAAGCATATCCTTCTCAATATGAGAAAACAGCCAACAAGAGAGGCAGGAACTACGGCTGAAAAAGCTACACTGGCCCCCACTGGCCTGGGTTCTGGTGCTACCTCCCACCAATAGCCCTAAAACTTCGGGGGGATAATTTCACTTCTTCACATCTCAGTGTTCTCCTCTGCCCTGCAAAAGGTTTGCTCTAGTATAGACACTCTCTGAGGGGAATTCCAATCAATAATCCATCCAAATGTAATGATAAGGTAAAATAAAACACCCACTCACATACAAATGTAAAGAAAGCTAACAAGGGCCAAGGCAAAGTGCATGTTTGCAGTTTAACCAAAAGTAGTGGGAATTAACAACATAGAGCCACTACAATATGCTCAGGGTCATAATTTCAGATTTGTACGTATCATTAGAAAATTGGGAGGATGTTTATAGAAGTAGAAATTAATAGCTATGTAGAAAATTCCATTTTAGTTTTCAGTAAATGTCATAGAGAAACAAGACCCTTTCATTATCCCATCCCTTACCTGAACTTTCATTTTTGGAATTCACACTATTCTCATTGGATTTTTTTTCACTATCTTCTTTAGATAAAACTTCCACATCCAGCAACATATTTACAAGCTCATTGACTGCCTCCTCCACTAATGAGCTTTTAAAATGTAGTATTTGTGCACCGTTTACACAAAGATCCTAACAAAAAAAAGAAGACAGCACAGTGGTACATTGTTTATCTAACTCTTAGGAGCACAGAAGCACTGATAGCAATGCTGTGGCTCAGCCTCCAGGTGAGATTTTAGCCCCAGTGATGCTTAGCCACATTCTTCACTCCAGCACAGGCCAGGTGTCCTATAAAGGAATGTGTTAAGGACAAGGGCACCAAGTGGAGCAGTGTAGATGGACCAAAATTAGAGGCACTTCTCCAGCAATAGAGAAAATACCTCCAAAAGCTACCAGCAGCCTTTCTTCCATCACATAAATCAGATCCTTCATAGCACATAAATTAGATCCAGCCACCCTTCTTTCTCTCCTTGTCTTTGCCGACAAACCATAGTCAACTCCTCATTAATTTCAAAACTACTACCTACCCCTCTAACTATATTGTACATTTCTCAAGAACGGATTTAATAAATATAAACTAACGTGATTTGGGGCATGGTGATCAATTCTGTAGGAGATTAGGTAGACAGATAGTTAGAGAAGGACGGTACAGACAGAATCAGTGGTTTACGACCTAGTTGGAAAGTAAGCCCATGAAATAATAGACCATCAGCTGGGCAGTGTCCAGCTCCATTCCAACTTCCAGCATTATACACTTATACAGCTTGAAACTAGGATTCAAATCCTTGCTCTGCATGATCCTGAAAATCCATCTCAGTTTCAATTCCCGCATATGTATAATGGTGATGATGGCAGAGCTCACCGTAGTTTTTGCAAGTATTCCATAAAATAAATGCACGTAAAACACTAAAGAACATAAAGTAAGCACACAGGAAGTGCTCATTATTATTATTGGTTGAAAAATCACATACAACCACAGGGCCTAAATATTTGCAAAGGTTATTCATCTCATTTTATATAAACTAACTCCTCAATTCTCTGAGAGAATGCTAATATTTTTTAAAGTGTGAATCTTAAGTCCTCTGACTCTACCTTGGAGAGAAACACACATGTGGTCTCCATTTTCAGGGCCAGCTCTCACAGGGAATCCTCAATTAACTTTCCAGTAGCTCTTTCAGTCCTCTCACTAATACAGACACATGTTTGAAATCATAAAATTCCTTTATATTGAGGGTTCTAGAAGATGGAATTGATAGCCTCTCAAAGACTAGTATAGTTCTAGCAATGTTGTTTACATCTCTTAACTTTCTATGAGACGGCATAACCATAAAAATGTGAACAGCATAGAAATTAACAAAGCAGAATATAAACACAATGAGAAAAAAGAAGTAATAAATAGACTCATTAAAATATCCCCTAAGACAAACAAAATAAATGAAAGATGCTGCCTCCACTTATCCTGCTTCATGTCAACTAACCTCCACGATGAAACCCAAAAGCTGAAACTCACCAAAAGGGCCTGTCTTTGAATCCTGAGTGGTATCCTCCTTGAATAATCAGCATGGAGCCCCACCATTTCCTCATTCCCATGATGTTTCAGCTTTGGCAAACCAAGAACCCACCAGACTCCACATCTACTCCAGGTCTCTTCACCCGTACTCCCTGGTTCATGCCCTCTCCTAACATGCTTTCACACTTTAACTTTGTTTTGCTAGTATTCTTTGCTCCATCGCTCTCTCAACCTTCCACTGCCCCACCCAGGAGAAGCCCAACCCAGGTGAACCAGGTGACCTACCCTCTCCATCGGCACACATAGGTCATGCTGATGCAGATGCTTGGCACTGGGAATTCATGGTACCCAAACTCAACCTGGCCTCAAATGCTTCTTAGGAATCAGCAACATGACTATAGCCACTTCCCTCTACCAAGCCCATAATAGCTGTGTCTTCAAATCCATGTCTTCAAATCATGACACCATCCTTCCTCATGATACTCAAAGAATGACCTTGATTTCTACAGCACAAAGCAAACTGAGTTCGTGACAAGGGGACTCAAACAAGTCCCACTGCCCTCATGCAGAAGCCAAATTGGCCATCATCCTGAGCCCCTCTTCCTCCTGTTTCAGTGAATGCAATCATTCTCCTTTTATTCAAGGCTAACTCCACAATCTGAGTTCTGAATCACAGCTTCTCTGGCTTCCTCAGAAAACAAGCCTACCCCTTTCTCCCTCTCTATTGATTTTCCACCTGAGCATATGAACACCCAATGTACTTCAACTCAACACCCTTCTCCAGCTACAACATGCTTCCACCTCAGGGCCTTTGCACATGCTATTCTTTCTGCCTGGCATGTTCTTCTCCTAAAATGTTCACATGGCTTAGACTCTCACTTCCTCCCTTCAAATCTAATCACAGAAGTCATCACTGACCATGGACATGAAATCACAACTTGCTATCAGGTACTCCTTTTCTTCATCATCCTTTTCATTTCTCTCTATGATTGAATTATGCAAAATAAACAAATTCAAGATAAATGATTTATTAATACCTATACTGGTAATCAACAAAGCAAATTCAAATTGGGTTCCATGATTTTGATACTTAAACTAAAAGTAGTAAACAGTGTTTGTTGGAAGGTCGTGAAGCTGGTTCTTTTGTATTGCTGGTGGCATTATAAGTTGGTAACATCCTATTGAGAAGCAATTTGGCTACCAATATCAAGAGCCATCCAATAAGGCCATACTCTCTGACACAATAATTTTATTTTGGGGGAGGGAATAATATTAAAGGGGAAAATACATGATACATGAATATATTTATTGCAGCTCTTGGCAAAATATCAAAACTTTGGAAGCCATCTAAAGGTTCAGCAATAAGAAACTGGTAAGTAAATTACAGTGTATCACCTCAATAGAATATTCTGAAGGCACCATTAAAAGGCTGCCTATGAAAGCTATGTAGCCACATGAGGAACATTTTGGGAGGAAGTGTTAACAAGGAGAAAAAAGCACTATTCAAAACCTGTTGTATGTGGAATAGAGATCACAACTTTATTAAAAAGCTTAAAATGCATTAATATTACAATGGTGATATGATTGATTAAAAGGCTGTTTTTTTCCATTTTTAAAATATTCTAAAACTTTCTTTTACATTTAAAACAAACGTATTTTTAATAAAACAATCATCAGAAAAGGGGTAAGAGTAAAACCATGGAGGCAAGTGATTTCTCAGAGGAAGAGATCATTTTTTAAACCATCACAAAGAACAAGGGGGTGGTTAGGCGTACCCACAGTTAGTAAGTGTGAGGAGGAGGGACTAGAAATTTCTAAAATGTAGACAGTACGTTTTAAGCATAGAGTGACTTAATATAACCTGCCATATACGCAGGAAAGGGTGAACACAGCAGGCCTGAGACTGCTCTCCTTAGGAGGTCCTGCTCGGGAGGTGGTCCCTTGGCCGGCGTCTGGAAGCTTGGCTTTTGGCAGGGCCCCCTGTTGCCCCTCTGATAAAGATAGTTCGCTGTGCCTAAACTGCTTGTGCAAACAGTGTAGTTAATGCTGAACCCCCGCTTCCTTCTGGGAGTCTGGAATTCTGGTCCATGCTAAGCAGAGTGAGTGACCAGATCCAGTAAGAACCTTGAGCCCTGAGTCTCTAATAGGCTTCCCTGAACAGAAACATTGCACAGAGGGGACGGTGAGCTCCATGTGAGCCCTCACAGGAGGGAGAAAGCATGAAGAAGCCTGGACAGGGTCTCCCAGACACCGCCAGTTTTTGTTCCTTATGATCCAGCTGCGTCTCTTAACTATGTCAGGGCAGTGCACCTACATGCTGAGTTCCGTGAGTCCTCCTAGTGTGCGTGGTCTTGAGGACCCCGACACACCATACTAAAATCATGATTGAGGAGTCCTTATCCTCAGGACACCCACTGGGAATATTGTAAATGAAGCTACCAGGATGTTCCTGAAGGGGCGCTTCATGGAGTGCTGCTCCCAGGAGCTTACTCCTGGCACAGGGAAGAAAACGTCCCATTTGCACATGTGTTGGAGAAGTAATGAGCTACAAAAAGTTAAATGGGGCTTTATCTTAATATGTTAATAGGTAGTGGATCTGTAAGTACAGTCTTCACCCTAAGCAGTTTGCACTTACTCCCTGCCTCTCTCAGGATTCCCAGCAATGGCTCCAGAATCTGTGCTATAGAATACTAGTTTGGGAAATACCCCTCAACAGAAATGTTTAAAGAAGAAATTTTGTCTAGAAGCTGTTCAAAACAATTGCTTCGTTAGTTAGCCCTAGCTTATGAGAAGCACATCCGCAAGGTTTTCTATTCTTCATTAAAAAATGGAAAAATTCAAAATGTGTTCTATGTCAATTTCTCTACTACTGATCTGAGATGATTCACTCCTCACAGCTAAGTGACTGCTTAGATATATTTCTCTTCATTGGCAAATTACTGTCAGTAGATTCCATGTTTGAATCACATCTATCACAGAGCATTGCAAGTAGAGAAACGAATCTAATTTAAACTTCAAAAAAGTGACCTTTATAGGAAAATGAATCACCAAAAAACTTTAAACAAAAAAATCAAGCTTCTAATAACCTTTGTCATCTGGAGAAACTCTTCACAGGTAAGCGGCCCCTCCTGGGGAAGCTGACAAAGAGGTGTGCTGCCCATTTCTTCTAGAATAGCATCAATGCGGAACTCAATCAAATCATTGACCCTGTCAAGGAGCAACTCCAGGTCCTCTGCAGGGAAAAACAAAAAGTAATTTTGTTTTTTTAAAAATCCACACTTGATTAAAATCAGCTTTAAAGATTCTCAGTTACATACGTCCCCTGGACTCCCACTGTTTCACATTTGGTCATCCCTAATAAAATATCCAAATTACTAACACTCTGATGCTGATATCCTGTAAGCAGAAAATCTATCTTGGTAGCCTGTTCTAATTTGATTATGATAATTTTTATTATGAAGTTTTTACACATATTATAAATACCCCTGAGGGAATTTTAGTCAATTTCCTTTTGTTTTATTTCCTGGGGCCATTGTTCCTTCTCTGTAACCAGTTTCCCAGTTCCTGCCCACCTAACTCTCACTCATACTTGAAGACACCGCTCACGCATATCTCACCACAGAGTTCCCGGGGTGAATCTGTGGGCGTTCAAGCAGTCCCTCCTCCTGTAAAACCACAGATGGGGCATCCTTCCATCTCCATAGATACCATATTGTCTACCCCGTGTCTTATCTTCTTTAGAATTCATATGTTTTATCCTTACATCAACATTTAACCCAGTGCCTATTCCACAAGAAGTATTCAACGAATTTTACTGAAGTAAAAGTTCTCTAATTTTTCTTTCACTGTAAATATCACAGATTACATTATTTTTAGTTGTGCTGAAGTAATATTGAATGTTAAGTTCGATGGATGCAAAGACCAACTCTGAAGCAAACTAACAACAACGGCACATCAAAAGTGGGAATGATTCCTAATGGATAGCCATCTAAGGGTAATACATTTTTCAACAGATGCCATACAGTAAAATTTCTCTTTTTCTAATATACCTTTCTCCTAGGAAATAAAACTGAAATTGAATACAGAAAAGTCAATGTTACATACCAATGACGTATCAGAGGTGTAAACATTTCCTTAAATAAATACCTTTATTTCCTAAAGAGAGAAATACCTAATGTAGATGACAGGGTGACAGATGCAGCAAACCACCACCATGGCACATGTACACCTATGTAACAAACCTGCATGATCTGCACAGGTACCCCAGAACTTAAAGTATAATAAATAAAATTTTTAAAAAAAGAATAAAAGTGTAAACATTTTCTATTATTTCCAAGATAATTATTAAAGATGCTACTCAAGATACCAAATAGTTCTTCCTGGTAAATTGATTCAATACTAAAAGAGAGCCAACACTTTCATTTAAGTATGTGTGAGCAATAAAATTCTCTAACTGACTGCTTCTTCATCTTTAAGGACATCTGTGTTAAGCTGAAAAAAGTGGCCTCCAAGGAGGTCCACATCCTAATCTCCTGTGAATGTTATCTTATATGGCAAAAGGGATTGTGATGTGATCAAGTTAAGGATGATGTAATGTGGAGAGTGTCCCAAATTATCCATACTCTCATGATGCAAATGACCACCTATAAGTAGAAGGATTGTCTCACTAATCCAATAAAAATCCAACTGCTCTCGAGATTTTACATAGTTTTCTCTCAAAGAAACTTAATCTTTCTTCTATTTTAGTTCCTTGAATTACAAAAAGAAAAACATAATAGAAAACAAAAACAGTAAGTTTCTCTAGAAACTAGTTCCTTGTTTCCAGCTAACATTCTAATAAACATCCAAATTGTTAATGCTCTAATACTAACATCTAAAGGAAGGATATTACTGAAGTCTATCTTGGTAGCCTGCTCTAATTTGATTATGATAACTCTTTTTTTATTTGCATTTTAGATTTTGGGGTACATGTGAAGAACATGCAAGATTGTTGCATAGGTACACACAGGGCAGTGTGATTTGCTGCCTTCCTCCCCATCACCTATGTCTGGCATTTCTCCCCATGCTATCTCTCCCCAGCTCCCCATCCCCCTGATAACTCTTATTATGAAGTCTTTATACATTTCATAAGTGCCTCCTTAGGAAATTTTAGCCAATTTCCTCTTGTTTTATTTTCTGGGGAGGCATATTTTAGAAGAAATATTAATTTAGAGCAAGGAAATTGGGTTCTAAACTCATTGTTATTTCTTGTATCTATGTAACATTAAAAGCCATTTAGCATCTCTCACTTGATATTCATTCATATTCAAAAACTCCAATATCCTCTGTTTTTGAGTCCAGCTCCCAATCTACAAAGCATAACAAAGGTGGGGTATGTGCTCAACCAGAATTTCCCACTCTACTCCCTTCCAACCCAGTACTTTTCAAGTATTCCTATATATAAAGCACCTGGATATTTAAATAGCTGGACCTTCTGAACCCTAAGTTTTTTGAAAAGTAAAGTGAAAACCTCCTGGTAAGAAAAGCTCTTGACAATTTAGATTATATATAGACTAGGTACTCCATCAGCAGCCATAAATACCAGACCAAGACAGAGACCTGAGGGGTGCGGTAGGGGAGAGAGAGGGAGAGGGTAAAAGGAGGCCTCACGAGGGGTATCTAAAAGGGAGGCCCAGGAACAGGTATCCAGAAATAAGGTAATAGGCTTGAGTGGTATGACTGGGGTTACCCTGATAAAGAAATGAAGAAAGACTCAGTATATAAAATTATTCCAATTACGAATCTGCAGGTATATGGGTGTCTACTACACACCCAACTGAGAATAACACAAAAGAATTATATAAATTAAACAGCTTGGATTTAGTTATTTCACATTGTATTCATAAATTGTAACATCATTTTGTACCCCATAAATTTTTTCCCCAAGCAACTCCCTCTTCACAGAACTCACGAATCTATAAAATTATAAACTGTCAATTTACAATAAAAAAAGAAAAAAATTAAACAGCCTGATGTTCAGGCCCTTTGCAGTCTGCTTGGGGAGAAGGATGAAACTGTACTAAACCATTAGAAGACAACCGAAATACAAAGTCTCTGGTCCCAAATGTAAATCCAACAGGAGGACATGGGAGGAAGACGTCACAGGAGGAAGCGTAATCAGAGTAGGCTTCTGGGAGCAAGGCTTACTCTGGGCTATAACAGTGGGGAGGATTGGGGCCCGTGCTGTGGCTCACACCTGTAATGCCAGCTCTTAGGGAGGCAGAGGAGGGAGGATAGCTTGAGCCCAGGAGTTTGTGACCTGCCTGGGCCATGTAGCGAGACTCCGTTCTCCACAAAAAGGAAAAAAACAAAAAGACAAAAAAAAAAAAAGAGTAGGGAGGATTGGGCCATGCAGAGGAGAAGGTGGAAGACACTGGCTAGGAGAAGAGAATAGCAATGTCTAAGTCCTTCTGGAAAAACAAAAACCCCCCATTACCATGTTCCAAACTGTGCCACACTGTCTGCCACAGAAGAGCTGTAAGGTGTTAATGTGTCCTCCTGGAAGGCAGCCAAGGAATTCTGGGAAATGCCACAGGCAAAAGCCCACTTTTGGAGACCCACTGGATGCTGGCCTGTTAAAGGCTCTGAAAAGTCCTCCAGCAAAGACATCTATCCCACTGCTCCTCTCGGATTTCCCAGACATATTTGAGCCCTTCTTTGCAACATACCTGTACACATTCCAGAAAATTGCATTTTATGGAATACACTACCTTACATATATTTGAGAGTATTATATCTCTTTTTTTTTCTCTCTTCCACTTTTTTTATTGTACTTTAGATTCTGGGGTACATGTGCAGATCATGCAAGATTGTTGCATAGGTACATTCATAGCAAGGTGGTTTGCTGCCACCATCCCCCCATACCTGACATTTCTCCCCATGTTATTTCTCCCCCACCCTCCCTCCCACCATCCCTCCTGTAGCCACTCCCAATGGGCCCCAGTGTGTGATGCTCCCTCTTTGTGTCCAAGTAGTCTCATTGTTCAACACCCATCTATGAGTGAGAACATGTGGTTTTTGATTTTCTGTTCCTGTTTATAATAGCAAAGACCTGGAACCAACCTAAATGATGATAGACTGGACAGGGAAAATGTGGCACATATACACCATGGAATACTATGCAGACATAAAAAACGATGAGTTTGTGTCCTTTGTAGGGACACGGATGAATCTGGAAACCATCATTCTCAGCAAACTGACACTAGAACAGAAAACCAAACACCACATGTTCTTACTCATAGTTGGATGTTGAACAATGAGAACACATGGACACAGGGAGGGGAGCATCACACACTGGGGTCAGTGCAGGGGGACTAGGGGAGGGACAGCGGAGGGTAGGGAGTTGGGGAGGGGTAACATGGGGAGAAATGGCAGATACAGGTGATGGGGATGGAGGCAGCAAACCACATTGCCATGTATGTACCTATGCAACAATCCTGCATGTTCTTCACATGTACCCCAGAACCTAAAGTGCAATAAAATATATATATTTATATATAAAGTGTATATTAAAAATATTTTTTATTGCACTTTAGGTTCTGGGATACATGTGAAGATATATGTATTTTTTATATTTTTTATATAAATTTATATATAAATATTTTTAAAAGAATTCAGAAATAGTAAATATTTAGGCACACTTACTGATCTTTGCAAAAGTGTTTTCTAAATACGCCTGAATATTCAGAGACGTCCAGGTCAGTGCAGCCAAGCCAGGTTGGAGAGCTTCATCCACTTTGGCCAAGTGAGGGACCATCAGTTGCTCAATGGCAGGAGGCATTTTTGACTTCACTCTCTGATATTCAGCTAGCATCATCTGCAATGAAATTCAGGTTAAGTAATCAATTAACATCTCACTTCTAATGTCTATTAGTATCTCATGTTTTATACAAAATGACTACTTTTATTTAGGGTCAATCTGTAGGTCTCTAACTGTTTGGCAGGTAGAGTAGCCAAAACAATAAAAAGAAAAGAAGACAAGGACTCTACATCATTACAAATTCCAAATCCAAAAACAACAACTGAAGATGAACAAGAATTTAAGAGTGCCTCACCTCCTATGCAGCCTAAAAAGGGAAAAACCCTAAGGTCAAGTAATTTTTCTAAACCATGCAGAGACACAGTAATGGCACCTTTGCCTGTGCATCACCAGGCTCGTTTGTCCTGCTTTGTACACTGGTACAACATGCGTGCTGCTCCTCTGGGCGCCTCTTGCAGACCACACTCATCACTCAAAACATCTTGGTCACCAGAGGTCTATGTCAGCCCTCTGCCAGGATTATGGGCCAAATCTTGTTGCCAAGACCCAAAGCACACAGGGAACCACTACTGATTTCAACTAGTGTCATTGCTTTGAATTTCATCCATGTGACAGAAACAAACACATTCACATGCAGCCCAGATCTCACTCCTGAAAGTCTAGATTCATGAAGAGCAGCAGCCTCCCAAAGTTTCCGCTTCAATACTTAACTTAATAAGTCCAAACTGGGACTTATTAAGTTTATTAATTCTCTAACTCATTCCAGTTCATTCTCTAACTCAGCTGACAGTGACTTTATCCTTCCAGTTCACAGGCCAAAACCCAGAGTCATCCTTGATTCCTCTTTCTCTTTCTCTCTCTCTCTCTCTCCCCACACACACACACACACACACACACATACACGTAATCCACTAGGATATCTTGTTTGCTGTCTACTCAAAAGAGACTCAAAAAGTCTATATCTGACTTGCTTTCCACATAAACAGTTACTGCCATTGTTGGCTCCCACCTAAATTATTGGGATGGTCTACCATTATCTCCCTGCTTCAACTCACCCTCCCAATAAGTCTAGGTACAGTTTAACAGCAAAAAGGATCCTTTCAAAATGAGAATTCAGATCATGTCACTCCTCTGCTCACATGGTTACATAGCCTGCATTTAATTCAGGGCTACAAACCTTTACACAAAGGACTTGGATAGGTGCTTGGTCTAGAAAGATATGCCCAATTTTATCACATTCTCTGCTCTCACCTCCAACCACTCTTTCCCTCTCTTACCTGCACCTGCCTGACTGTCTTTCTTTCTGGTCCTGAGACTCAGGGCCTTCACACCTTCAATTAATCACTCAAGTGCCACTTTCTCAGTTACACCCGTCCTCATTACCCTTTTAAGATTGTAAGCCACCACCAAAACCACTCACACATTTTATCCCCCCATTTTTCCATAATGACTATCATTTTATTACAATAGACTATATTAATTTACATATTTACAATGTTCATTTTCTGTCCTACCCAATTAGACTATAAGTTCTATGAGGACAAGAATTTTGTCTGCTTTGTTCTGTGAGCCTGAACCAGCACCTGGCACGTAGGAGATAATAAATCAATATCTATCTAATTAATCAATTAGTCGTTATCGGAAGGATAATTTTTCATCTGAAATGGGGATTCTCGTCTTTTATTGAAATGTACATAATGTTGAACTGTATCATTATTATTTACACAATGTCAAACTGTGTCCGTATTTTGTTCATATGTAACCATGTCAATATTAATAATCATTAATTATAAGAAAATAACTTTAATATGCCTCATAAATACAGTTGGTATGAAGAACATATATGTGCGTGTTGGTATTACCCTGATAATAGATTAATGTTTTCCAAACTGTTTTGCCTGGAATACTAAGCCAAAGAGATTCTATGGGAAAAATGGTCCTTTGATAGATAAATTTTGAAAATGCTGCATACAATATCTCCCTTCTTGGATAGTCAAAGCTAATATTAGAGATTCTTAGAAGCCTGCTTAAGGAAGTAAGAAGCCTTGCAAGGCTTTGAAAATTTTGTTAAACCCAATATTTCTCAAATGGACCTCATAATCCTTTCCTCATATAATGGTTTTCCACAATTTCTATAATATTCCTTCAATGTCCATAAAAGCCACTTTGGAAAAGTCCAGGTTTTCTGGTTCTATTAGCAGCTACTTATACATTTTCTGAAGTTGGTATCCACTGCTTGCTTTTTTCAATGTCCACCAGTTATTCTATCTGGAAACAGTCTTAGGATCAGCTTCTAGCAGGCATTCTGCCTCCCACCTTTCATCCCAGAAGGTATGACTCAACTGCTTTAACAAAAGAGAAACCCAGGCTTAGAAAGTAAAACCACTTACCCAAAGATAATTATTTGAATCCATATTAAATTGGCTTCAGAACCTATATTTGTATCTATTAGCCTGTACTTGGTCATCTCTTTCTAGTTCAGCTGTTTTCCAAGGAATAGATGAAGGAAACAAATTCCCAGCTACTTGGGCATCTCTGCAGAAGCCTTAAAGTTCTGTCAAATATTCAGCACAATAACTGTAACAGTTTGGATGATGATGTTTTTAAAACATTCTTTGATCCTCCCTTCATGGGGTGGGGCCCATATCCCCCTTTTTTTTTGAATTTGGGTAAGTTTACAGTCCAACAAAGTACAGCAGAGATGATGCTGTGAGACACCTGAAGCTATCATAAAGTCCATGCGGCTGTAGTGCTTGCTCTTGAAACTCTGAGTTGC
The DNA here is from genome assembly GCF_009761245.1 of Sapajus apella. Lineage (NCBI taxonomy): Eukaryota > Metazoa > Chordata > Mammalia > Primates > Cebidae > Sapajus > Sapajus apella. Next base: position 28,129,885 of record NW_022436951.1, on the reverse strand, counting down.
TATATAAGAAATTCTAGTAGCCAGAGGCCTCCATACTGGAAGGCCATGTATAGGTGTGCCTGTTCACAGTCCCACCTGAGAGTACCTTCCAGCCTTCCTCACAAAAGGAACAGACACAAGATGAGGCCTTCCTGGACCTTCCAGGTCGAACATCTGCCAGCTGAACGCCACTAAACAACTTCTGTCAATAACACATGGAACAGAAGAATCACCGAGACAAGCCCCACCCAAGTCCTTTACCCATAAAGTCATGATATAATGATATGGTTATTTTAAACCCTAAAACATGCTTTCAACTGTTTGCTGCCTGCAATGGACAACTGAAACAACAACTCTGCAAATAAAATTAAATTATCAGTAATTTGATCTTATAATTATAGTTTCTTAGTAAAAATGTGATTTTCTTTATGAACATGTAAATTGACTAAGTGAGTTTCCTAATGTGAGTCTAAAAGGGAATCCCAACATGCTGACTGGTATTTTAGAGTCTACATTTGAGGAATGTCTGTCCATTGCCAATGTAACTTTTTAATATGACATGAAGTAGTGGAAGACAGTGGACCACAAGTCTGGGTTCCAGTCTTCTCTTTCTAGTTCAACTGTTTTCCAAGGAACACATGAAGGAAAAAAACTCTCAGCTACTTTGATGTATCTGCAGAAGCCTGAAAGCTCTGTCAAATATTCAGAACAATAACTCTGTAACACATTAGATGACCCCCTAAACACTTTAGATGATCCCCTAAACCTGCCAATAGGTCTGCCTGACCAATAGGTTCTACTCACATTGAGTAGGACTACTTCTGCCACTTTCTAGCTATGAAACCTTTGTTAAATCATTTATCGGGAGGTGCCAAGATGGCCAAATAAGAGGCAGCTCCGGAACGTAGCTCCCAGCGAAAAAGATGCAGGAGCCAAGTGGTCTCCACAATTCCAAACGAGGTACCAGGTTTATTTTGTGGGTCTGGTTGGACAGTGGGTATAAACCAAATAGGGCAGGTTGAGGCAAGGCAGGGCACTGCGCCACCCAGGTGGTGCATACAGCTGACTGGAGGACTGGGAATCTCCCCCTCTGGGACTTCAGTTTGGATACAGTGCTCCACTCAAGCCCTCTACAACCCACAGAGCAGGAGCTCTTCGCCGGGCTGGAAAGCCTCAGCGAGCTGCCTGGACAGGGCAGAACAGCAACTTTGGCTGGTGCCAGGGCTGTCAGCATAGATCTAGGTGGAAGCACTGGCTGATGCCGAGGAAGCCAAAAAGCTGGTGGGACGGAGCTACCCACCCCCCAGAAAGAAGGGGAACTGAACACAGGGAAACAGGCCATACGGCAGGACAGGGCTCCCCCCACAAAGCCTAGCAGTGTAAAAAACTCTCACTTCAGAGTTTCATACCCAGAACATCAGTTAGAGAGTGACCAGGAATGAACGAGCTTGGCAGGGGGGAACAGCAGCCACCATTGCAGAACCTGCCCTAATTTTCCTGAGCAAATATAAGACGCAGGAAAAATATGCAGCAGCTCCATTGAATCCATGGCAGCCTAGCAGTGCCTCTGCAGGCAGACAAAAGAAAGGCCGCCTCCCCAAGCAGCTACCTGAGATCAAACCTATATAAATTCAAAAAGATGGGAAGAAATCAGTGCAACAAGGATGAAAACATCAAAAACCAGAACGCTTCTCCCCCACCAGGAGATCACAACTCCTCACCAGCAAGGGAACACAGCAGGATGGAGAACGAATTTGATGAACTGACAGAAGCAGGCTTCAGAAGGTGAGTAATAACAAACTTCTCTGAGTTAAAGGAACATACTCTAACCCAATGCAAAGAAACGAAAAACCTTGAGAAAAGGTTAGATGAAATGCTAAATAGAATAACCAGCTAAGAGAAGAACATAAACGACGTGATGAGCTGAAAAACACGGCACAAGAACTTCATGAAGCATACATAAGTTTCAATAGCTGAACAGATCAAGCATAAGAAGGGATATCAGAGATTGAAGATCAACTCAATGAAATAAAACAAGAAGGCAAGCAAAGAGAAAAAAAGTTGAAAAGAAATGAAGAAAGCCTCTAAGATATATGGGATTATGTGAAAAGACCTAATCTATGCTTGATCAGTGTACCAGAAGAAGATGGGGAGAATGAATCCAAGCTGGAAAACACTCTTCAGGACATTATGCAGGAGAACTTCCCCAGCCTAGCAAGGCAGGCCAACATTCAAATACAGGAAATACAGAGAACACCACAATGATATTCCTCTAAAAGAGCAACCACAAGGCACATAATCATCAGATTCACCAGGGTTGAAATGAGGGAAAAAGTCCTAAGGGCAACCACAGAGAGAGGTCTGGTCACTGACCCACAAAGGAAAGCCCATCAGACTCACAGCAGATCTCTTGGTAGAAACCGTACAAGCCAGAAGAGAATGGGGCCAATATTCAACATCCTTAGAGAAAAGAACTTTCAACCCAGAGTTTCAAATCCAGCCAAACTAAGCTTTATAAGTGAAGGAGAAATAAAATCCTTTACAGACAAGCAATTCCTGAAAGATTTCATCAATACCAGGCCTGCCCTACAAGAGCTCCTGAAAGAAGCACTAAACACAGAAAGGAAAAACCAGTTCCAGCCACTGCAACAAAGAACCAAACGGTAAAGACCAATGATGCAATGAAGAAATAATGCCAACCAGAAGGCAAAACAACCAACCAGTTACAAAATGGCAGGATCAAATTCACAGACAACAATATTAACATTAAATGTAAACAGACTAAATGTCCCAATCAGAAAACACAGACTGGCAAACTGGATAAAAAGACAAGAACAGTCAGTGTGCTGTATTCAGGAGACCTATCTCACGTGCAAAGACATACATAGATTAAAAAAAAAAGGGATGGAAGAAGATTTACCAAGCAAATGGAGAGCAAAAAAAAAGCAGAAGCGGCAATCCTACTCTCTGATAAAGCGGACTTTAAACCAACAAAAATCAAAAGAGACAAAGAAAGGCATTGCATAATGATGAAAGAATCAATAAAACAAGAAGAGTTAACTATTTTAAATACATATGCACCCAATACAGGAGCACCTAGATACATAAAACAAGTTCTTAATGACCTACAAAGAGACTTAGACTCCCACACAATAATAGTGGGAGACTTTAACACTCCACTGTCAATATTAGACAGATCAACGAGACAGAAAATCAACAAGGAAATCCAGGACTTGAACACAGATCTGGACCAAGCAAACTTAATAGACATTTACAGAACTCTCAACCCCAAATCCACAGAATACACATTCTTCTCAGCACTACATCACACTTACTCTAAAATTGAACACATAATTGAAAGTAAATCACTCCTCAGCAAATGCAAAAGAACCAAAATCATAACAAACAGTCTCTCAGACCACAGTACAATCAAGTTAGAACTCAGAACTGCACAACTTCATGGAAACTGAACAACTGGCTCTTGAATGTTGACTGGATAAACAATGAAATGAAGGCAGAAATAAAGATGTTCTTCGAAACTGAGAACTAAGACACAACATACCAGAATCTCTGGGATACATTTAAAGCAGTGTCTACAGGGATATTCATAGCAATAAATGCCCACATGAGGAGCAAGGAAAGATCTAAAATCGACAGCCTATCATCAAAATTGAAAGTGTTAGCGGAGCAAGATCAAAGAAACTCAAAAGCTGGCAGAAGACAAGAAATAACCAAGATCAGAGCAGAACTGAAGGAGATAAAGACACAAAAAATCCTTCAAAAAATCAACAAACCCAGGAGCTGGTTCTTTGAAAAGATCAACAAAATAGATAGACTGGCAGCCAGACTAATAAAACAAAAAAGAGAGAAGAATCAAATAGATGCAATAAAAAACTATAAAGGGGACATCACCACCGATTCCACAGAAATACAAGCTACCATAAGAGGTTACTACAAACAACTCTATGCACATAAACTAGTAAACCTAGAAGAAATGGACAAATTCCTAGATACTTGAACTCTCCCATGACTAAACCAGGAAGAAGCTGAAACCCTGAATAGACCAATATCAAGGGCTGAAGCCTACCAATCTAAAAAAGTCCACGTCCAGACAGGTTAAATGCTGAATCCTACCAGATACACAAAGAGGAGGTGGTGCCATATCTTCTGAAACTATTCAAAACAATACAAAAAGAGAGAATCCTCCCGAACTCCTTTTATGAGACCAACATCATCCTGATATGAAAACTGGGCAGAGACTCAATTGAAAAAGAAAACTTCTGGCCAATATCCATGATGAACATAGATGTAAAAATCTTCAATAAAATACTGGCAAACCGAAGGAAACAGCAAATCAAAAAGCTTATTCATTGTGATCAAGTAGGCTTCATCCTGGGGATGCAAGGCTTGTTCAATATATGCAAGTCTATAAATGTAATCCATCATATAAATAGAACCAAAGATAAAAACCACATGATTATCTCAATAGATGCAGAGAAGGCCTTCGATAAAATCCAACAGCGCTTTATGCTAAAAACTCTCAATAAACTAGGTATCAATGGAATGTATCTCAAAATAATAAAAGCTATTTACAACAAACCCATAGCCAATATCATATTGAATGGGCAAAACCTGGAAGCATCCCCTTTGAAATCTGGCACTAGACAAGGATGCCCTCTCTCACCACTCCCATTCAACATAGTATTGGAAGTTCTAGCCAGAGCAATCAGGCAAGAAAAAGAAATAAAGGGTATTCAGTTAGGAAAGGAGGAAGTCAAATTGCCTCTATTTGCAGACGACATGATTGTATACTTAGAAGACCCCATTGTCTCAACCAAAAATCTCCTGAAACTGATAAGCAACTTCAGCAAAGTCTCAGGATACAAAATCAATGTGCAGAAATCACAAGCATTCCTATACACCAATAACAGACAGAGAGCCAAATCAAAAGCAAACTCCCATTCACAATTGCTACAAAGAGAATAAAATACCTAGGAATACAACTATCAAAGGATGTAAAGGACCACTTCAAGGAAAACTACAAACCACTGCTCAAGGAAATAAAAGAGGACACAAACAGATGGAAAAACATTCCATGCTCATGGTTGGGAAGAATCAATATCATGAAAATGGCCATACTGCCCAAAGTAATTTATAGATTCAATGCTTTCCCCATCAAGCTATGAATGACCCTCTTAACAGAACTGGAAAAAACAACTTCAGACTTCATATAGAACCAAAAGAGAGCCTGCAGAGCCAAAACAATCCTAAGCAAAAAGAACAAAGGTGGAGGCATCATGCTGCCTGACTTCAAACTATACTACTAGGCCACAGTAATCAAAACAGCATGTTACTGGTACTAAAACAGAGATATAGACCAATGGAACAGAACAGAGGCCTCAGAAGCAATACCACACATCTACAATTACCTGATCTTTAACAAACATGACAAAAACAAGCAATGGGGAAAGGATTCCCTGTTTAATAAATGGCGGTGGGAAAACTGGCTAGCCATGTGCAGAAAGCAGAAACTGGACCCCTTTTTGATACCCTACACTAAAATTAACTCCAGATGGATTAAAGATCTAAACATAAGACCTAACACCATAAAAATCCTAGAAGAAAACATAGGCGAAACCATTCAGGACATAGGCATAGGCAAGGACTTCATGACCAAAACACCAAGAGCACTGGCAACAAAAGCCAAAATAGACAAATGAGATCTAATTAAACTGTAGAGCTTCTGTACAGCCAAAGAAACAATCATTAGAGTGAACCAGCAACCAACAGAATGGGAGAAAATTTTTGCAATCTACCAATCTGGCAAAGGGCTGATATCCAGAATCTACAAAGACCTAAAATAGATTTACAAGAAAAAAACACAAACAAACCCATTCAAAAGTGGGCAAAGGATATGAACAGACACTTTTCAAAAGAAGACATGTATGAGGCCAACAAACATATGAAAATATGCTCATCATCACTGGTCATTAGAGAAATGCAAATAAAAACCATCTTGAGATACCATCTCACGCCAGTTAGAATGACGATCATTAAAAAATCTGGAGACAACAGATGCTGGAGAGGATGTGGAGAAATAGGAACACTTTTACACTGTTGGTGGGAGTGTAAATTAGTGCACCCATTGTGGAAGACAGTGTGACGATTCCTGGAGGACCTAGAATTAGAAATTCCATTTGACCCAGCAATCCCATTACTGGGTATATACCCAAAGAATTATAAAGTGTTCTATTATAAAGACACATTGTGGCACTGTTTACAATAGCAAAGACTTGGAACCAACCCAAATGTCCATCAACGATAGACTGGATAAAGAAAATGTGGTACATATAAGCCATGGAATACTACAAAGCCATAAAAAACAATGAGTTCAAGTCCTTCATAGGGACATGGATGAATCTGGAAACCATCATTCCCAGCAAACTGACACAAGAAAAGAAAACCAAACACCACATGTTCTCACTCATAGGCGGATGTTGAACAATGAGAACACACGTAGAACAGGGAGAGGAGCATCACACACTGTGGTCAGCTTAGGGGGCTGGGGGAGGACAGCAGGGAGTGGGGTGGGTGGTGAAGGATAACATGGAGAGAAATACCAGATACAGGTGATGGGGGAATGAAGGTGGTAAATCACCTTGCCATGTATGTACCTATGCAACAATCCTGCATGATCTGAACATACACCCCAGAACCTAAAGCACAATAAAAAATAAAAATTATAAAATAAAAATAAATCATGTATCTTCTCTTAGCCACAGTTTTGTCATCTATAAAACATAATAATAGTATTCTGTCCTAGTTACTTAATACAGTGGTAGAAAAGAGTAAATGAAATCATGAGCATGAAGATGGCTTTAAATGTAAAGTACAATGCAAGTGCATGGACATAGTATTGTCATGTGATGTTAACCACTATGAAATTTTAACAATGGTTTCCATGTTGTCAGCTCCCATGGCTGCGTCTCTAATCTCACCTTTTACACCCCCTGGGCAGTAGCATTTGTCACTGGTGACCATTCCCTCTCTCAGCACCCTTTTCTTACCCTTGGCCCTTTGGACTCCTTTTTTTTCTTTCTTTCTTTTTTTAAATGACTCTTACTCTGTCACCCAGGCTGGAGTGCAAGGGCACAATCTCGGCTCACTGCAACCTCCACCTTCCCAGTAGCTAGGACTACAGCGAGGTGCCACCATGCCCAGCTAATTTTTATATTTTCAGTAGAAACAGGGTTTCACCCTGCTGGCCAGGCTGGTCTCAAACTCCTGACTTCGGGTGATCTGCCCACCCCAGCCTCCCACAGTGGTGGTATTACAGGCATGAGCCACCACGCCCGGCCATTCTTGGCTTTCTTGACACTTGGTCTCTTCTGAGCTCAAAAGTCAATTCTTTGTTATATTTGCACATCTGTCCTCTTCTATCAGACCTGTTAATATTGGAACAACCCAATGCTTGGTCCAGTGGCCCTCCATTATTTTCTGTGTGTATTCTCTCCCCTAAGAGATCTCATCTAGGACAATGACATTAAATAACAACTATATTCTGATAACTCTGCAAAGCATGTTCCAACTTTGACTTCTCTACTGAACTCCAGACTTACATATCCAGCTGCATGGACAACATAGCCACTTGGCTGTCTGGAAACTATCTTGTACTTAAATGGGAACTATTGATTCTCTTCTGCTGCCTAAAATAAACTAGTTCCAGTTTTTGCCATCTCATAAATTGAATTTACAGTCAGGGGCCCTGCATATTATTGTGCAAATTATAAAGAATGCAACCTACACAGCACCCCATGGTAGCCCTACTTTAATTCATTAAATTGTTCACACCAAAAGCACAAGAATTATTCCTGAGTTCTCTCATAACCTGCCTGTTGACATAACTCTAAATTCTCTGAACAACTCTGCTGCTATCCTAGTTCGAGCCATCATCTCCATCCTAGGCCAGTGCAGCACCACAAACTGGCTTCCCACTGATACCCTTGTCCCTCTTAACATCCATTGTCCACCCAGCAGTAAGAATAACTTTTATTATAAAAGAGATCATGCCTTTTTCGGTGGCTCAAAATCCTCCAGGGGTTTCCTGGTACACTCAAAATAAAACCCAAATTTCTCATCTTGGCCTGCAAGACCTGTCACAGCCTGGCCCCAGCCAACTCAGCCGCATCCCATGGCACTGTCCCCTCAGTCACTCTATTCATCCTGGCCACTTTCTGCCCCTTGAATATGACACATCACCATATTTTTTGACAATACATTCTAGAGCTAGCCAAGAATAGGGGGAAAAAATGAAAGTAGTATACCTTCATGTTACTGAAGTTCCTTTTGTATCTGTCTCGTTTCTGGAAGAGGGAAGCTGCCAATGGTGAGACTTCCAGACCCATCTGGGACATGCACTCTGTTTCTCTAAATAAGATTAATATCTGAGGATCAAAGTTTACAAACAATTCCCCTGTGTCTGGAGCCTTCACCAATAATGAAGCCTCAAGACCTACATGAATTTCTTCAATCTGTGGGAAGAAACCAACATTACTACTATTAGAAAGTCTAATGCATACAGAGTATCTAGTTCAGCTATCGCTGGGAATAAGGATCATTAAGTATTCTTCCATGGATTTGAGCTTCCTAAACTAAGGACAATAAGATCACTGACTCTTCTCCTAAAACCAGTCTCATAAAACAGCCTTCAAGTTCTTGGTGTTGATGTTGGGCAGTCAATTCAATCAAACCTTTCATTCAGGCAGGGCGCGGTGGCTCACGCCTATAATCCCAGCACTTTGGGAGGCCAAGGCAGGCAGATAACTGAAGGTCAGGAGTTCAAGACCAGCCTGACCAACATGGAGAAACCCCATTTCTACTAAAAATACAAAATTGGCTGGGCGAGGTGGTACATGCCTATAATCCTAGCTACTCGGGAGGCTGAGGCAGAAGAATCACTTGAACCCAGGAGGCGGAGATTGCAGTGAGCCAAAATCATGCCATTGCACTCCAGCCTGGGCAACAAGAGCGAAACTCCATCTCAAAAAAAACACCTTTTGGTCATGACTCTCACACTGATAAATAAGTAGACACTGCAACAGTGGTGATCTCGAAAGCCATTTAGCTACCTGATACCTTCATGCCTATTCTATTATTCTTCCCAAATAAAAGTTTCATAAAACCTCCTAAACTCAGTTTTTAGTTATCTAGAAAAACAACGAACACAGTTGTGGAGCCATTACATCCTGCCAACCTACAAAGAAATACATGTATTGGTAGGATATGCTGTGATTAACCAGTTGTACAACCAAAGAAATTTTAAGACTTTGTTTAACAGATGTATTGGTGTTTAATGACACATTTAGGATCTGATTGATTTTGTTTTTTAGACGGAGTCTTGCTCTATCACCAGGCTGTACTGCAGTGGGGCAATCTCAGCTCACTGCAACCTCCGCCTCCCAGGTTCAAGCAATTCTTCGCCCTCAGCCTCCCAAGTAGCTGGGACTACAGGTGCATGCCACCATACCCAACTAATTTGTGTATTTTTAGTACAGATGTAGTTTCACCATGTGGGCCAGGATGGTCTCGATCTCTTGACTTCATGATCTACCCGCCTCGTCCACCCAAAGTGCAGGGATTACAGGCATAAGTCACCACACTTGGCTGGATCTGACTGAATTTTAAAAAGGAAGCTATCCTAACAGATTGGGCATAGGAACCAATAAACAAGATCTTCTCACTTTGGAGTTTGTAAATTACACTTTCTAACTTACACTTTTGAGTTTATAAATTAAATAAAAATGGGGTTTTGTTACCTGGCTTGTGTTTCTTTTTTTTTTTTTTTTTTTTTTTTTTTTTTTTTTTTTTTCAAATTTAATAATTACTTTTCTCTGTGGACGTATTATACTCTTTAATTGCTTAGATTCAACCCAACTACCTTACAAAATACCTGCAAATCCAGCTTTCTACAGAAATAACACTGTGAAATGCTAAGGAGGGTTTCCCATGATTCCAACAATGGGAAGAATATAAATTTAGAGACTCACCTGCCGAAGCCACGCCCTGTGGAAGAGGACCTCAAACTCCAGAAGGACTTTGGCCATCCTGTTGTAACTGCGAATTATAGGTTTGGCTTCTGCCGTGCTTAGCACAGTTGGGTGCTGCTGGAAAAGCTGCATGGGCTGCTGAATCCTGTGGAAGAGCTGGCGGGCCCACAGGATCTTCCCAGCGATGGGAGGCTGGTTTCGAGCCAGAGGAGGATCGTATTTCTGCTTTGTATACAGCTTTGAAATCGTCTCAATGTCAGCACCATAGTTCTCAAGGATAAGTCGATATTTATCATCAATACCAAGGTTAGGTATATTCAATCTGGTTTGTTAAAAATATTTAAAAGCTTGAATTAATGGAATAAAGTAAAATAAATAAAATACACAAAAAAAATCTTGTAATCTCATTTATTAATTTTTATTTTAAAACAAATGCTAATGAAAAAGAATGAGATATTTGTGTGGAATATTGAAAGAATAAAAATAAAACTCATCCATAAAATGTAGGCAAAACTATTTACTTGGAAAGACTTTTTTCAAATTGCCTATACATTAGGAAATATTACTATAGGCAGTCACAAGGTACTTCAAAGCTAAGAGTATTCTCTATTTCCAGAAATAAAGTAAATCCTGAATCCTTAAGAGGATTAATCCTCTGAAAAACTTAAAAACTATGACCTCAAATTGTCAAGAGAGGTTTTTCTTTCCTTTGGAATAAGAAATAATAATAATAGCAATAACAACAATAAAAGCTAAACTATCCCAATTTTAGGTAATAGAAAATTTCTTGAAACTTTTACCTTTCAAATTTCTTCAACATTCTTAGAGCTTGATTTGTGTTTTGAATCTTTTCAAATGTAATATCCATGAACTTCTGCAACTCATTCTAAAACAGAAGAAAATCTGATGATGAACAATAAAATAGAATTGAGAATTTCCTGTTTAGTAACAAGATAAAGGAACTTTCCATTCTGTGCAAACACATATGATATGGAAGAAAATGTAACTGAAAAATTGAATGAGCGTAAAAGAAAAATAAATGCCCAGAAGCCAGAAGCAAAGAGAGACTTGAAAGCCAAAGCAGCCACAGGAGCTGGCACGACAGTAGCTTCCACAGGTATTGGGCCAGACACAGGGCCTGGGGGGTGGCATGAGGGCTTTATCACAATATGGAGAGAAGAGCTATGGGATCCTAATACTCTCAACAGATCCTGTGGAAAGCCGGGATCTTTGAAGCACTGCCCAGTACATGCAAAGGGAATTGAGTCACAAGTTGGGAAAGCTGCAAAGAGGCTTGACATCTGCCCAAACCCTTAAATAGGTGGGAAAAAGTCACCCTACAATAGAGTTCTCATACTTTCTCACCACAGCTACTCACTTCTATCACTGTAATGCCAAAGCACCCACAGACAATGTACAATTAAATGGGCAAAGCACTCTTCAGCTCTTGGTCATAGTTTGCTGACCCCTGCCCTAGAGGAAGTGAAATCCCACATCTGTGCCACACCTAGATAAGTGGTCCAAGTTTAAACTATACATGAAATAAAAGGGATATAACCCAAGACATTGACATAAAAGCTCGTCTGGGAAGGTAAAACCACTAAGACCCCAGCAGAATTCATGAAAAGCCACTCTATAAAAACACTTTGAAAAGCCAGGGCCAAAAGATTCCTACCGGAAAAAATAAATAAATACATAACTTCTAAAGAAGCTCAAAAGGTTTTTGAAAACCCCATGAGAAAATGATCTTTGAGAGAGGAGGAGCAGAATGCACAAACATAATTAGTAACCAAGTACTAGAAATGACAGAGCAGTCTGAAGGAGACTATGAAATAAAAATATTTAAAGTTGTTAAAGAGTAAAGAAGAAACAGAAACCATAGAAAGAACAGAACAGTATAAAATAAGAGCACTCAGATATTTAAAAATACAACTTACACATATACAGGGGAATATCATTACAATTCAAAATATAATAGATGCAAATTATATACACCTGAAAAGAAAAATGATGAACGGCAAGACAGTTCTCAAATAAAATCACCCAAAGTATAGCAGAGAAATAAAGAAATGGAAAAATACAAAAAAAAAAAAAGATGTTAACAAACATGGAAGATATAAAAAGAAGATGTAACATATGGCTTGTCTATTGGAAATCCTGAAAGAAGAAGTTATTTAAAATGATAAAGGCTGAGTATTTTCCACGGTTAAAAAAATACTTAGTCCTCAAATGGAGGAAGCACACCAAATTCTGAACAAGAGAAATATTTTTTAACCACACCTACAAGTCACATAGAGCTTCCAAAGGTAAAGAGAAAAACAATATTACAAGCAAAAAAAATTAATATTAAAAGAGAAAAATAATATTAAAATCACAAAAGGGGGAAATCACATTATCTAGAAAGAAATGACTATTTGATAACAAATACCTCATTCAAAACAATAGGCGCCAAAAATTAACGAAAAAAGGTCTTCTGATTGCTGAAGGAAAACAACATTCAAACTAAAATCACACGTAAAACGAGACTAATATTCAAGATGGAGGGCAACTTTATAGGCATTTGGGGGTAAAGACTGGAAGAGTTTGCTATTAACAGACTCTTATTAAAATAAAACTAAAATATATACTTCTTTTGGGAGGCCGAGACGGGTAGATCACGAGGTCAAGAGATCAAGACCATCCTGGTCAACATGATGAAATCCCGTCTCTACTAAAAATACAAAAATTAACTGGGCATGGTGGTGCACACCTGTAGTCCCAGCTACTCGGGAGGCTGAGGCAGGAGAATTGCTTGAACCCAGGAGGCAGAGGTTGCAGTGAGCCGAGATCGCGCCATTGCACTCCAGCCTGGGTAACAAGAGTGAAACTCCATCTCAAAAAATAAAAAATAAAAAAAGAATGATAATGAACCCAAAAAGAGAGAAAGATACAATTAGAGTACTAATGAGATGTAATAATAAGCAAAGCAATCTGTAAACATGTTGCTAAATCTAAATAATTATTAGTAACAACAAGTATAAAAAGTCTAACAGCAAAGATAAAACTAAAATTCAAGATATTGCATGAATGAGAGGTGGGCTGATAAAACAATTAATTTTAAACTTTTTAAAGTCAGGTATATATGCTAAAGCCACTAAAAACATAAATACAACATTAAAAATATAAGTAGAAGAGGAATAAAGAGAACAACAAAATTTAATCAACAAAATATAAAACAGAAAAAGTCAAAGAAAGAAGTTCACCTCATTGAAAATTCAAAATAGATTGTAGAAGTAATTCTAACTATACTAGAAACCACAATCAATGTAAATGGCTTAAACTTGCAATTAAAGGAAAGAGAGTCTCAGCTATTTTTATATGTACATATATAAATCATATATAGAGATATAGATCTCTATATATATATATCTCTATATCTCTATATCTCTTTATATATGATTATATATGGATATTACATTAAATTATAGATATATGGATTTAATATGAATGTGAATTATATATGTGCTTGTGTTGAATAATATATAAGGATGTTATACATATAAATTATAGACATACGGATTTTATATATATATATGGATTCTATGTATGTGGATTATATGTATGTGTGTATTATATGTATATAATCCAACCATTGCTCTTTTAAGAAATAGCAGGCCAGGTACAGTGGCTCACACCTTCAATCTCAGCACATTGGGAGGCCAACAGGGGCAGATTCCTTGAGCCCAGAAGTTTGAAACCAGCCTAGGCAACATGCCAAAATCCTGTCTCTACAAAAAATACAAAATTTAGCTGGGCATGGTGGCGTGCACCCGTAGTCTCAGCTACTCAGGAGGCTGAGGTGGGATGATCGTTTGAGCCCAGCAGGTCGAGGCTGCAGTGAGCCAAGATCTTACCACTGCACTCCAGCCTGGGCGACAGAGCAAGACCCTGTCTCAAAAAAAAAGAAAATGGTGGTCTGGATATTGCCAACTGGTTGCCTTACCATGTTACTTCTGACCTCACATTATCTGAAATCAAACCCATTTAGGTACTAATTCTTATTGCATATCAAACTGGTCTCCTCATTTTAATACTACATCAATTAATGTCTCTTCAAGTTGGCAAAGACTTAAAACTTCTGACTGGTAAGTTGAAAAAAAGTTGCTGACTTTGCCTTGAAGCATGAAATATAAAATAAGGAAATAATTTTTCTATGTTTTATTTAATTAAATTTGGATTTTAATTATAGCTCTGCACTAAATCTTAGGATGCACAAAGAATAAGTTGTGCTTAGTCTTTTGGAGCAATTTTTTGGAAGGAGGGTCAAAGTTACATAATAGTATAAGATGTGTAATGTTCTCAGGAGAACCCATAAAGACGGTTTCAGAAAACATATTTGAGGGGTTCATGAAAGGGATTTTTAAATCATTCTTTTTACAACACATGTTTCATCTTCAATGCTTTTAGAACAATTTTTAGTCTTTGATTAATCTCATTCTGAGATAGAGCTATTGGTGGGCGGGGGATGGGTAAGCTGCAAGCTTGCTGCCCGATCCAACAAACCCTCAAAACTGAAGGATCTGGAAGCCTATTACAATACTTCCTTGCCCTCAATAGTTCTGGCTACTTCTACTGGAGGTATATGTATTTTTAAAGTGACATTATTTCTTCTGCTACGTCCACATCTTAGGATGAAAAAATGTTTCTGCATTAAAAAAACAGTACAGTTAGCCTACCGAAATGAGTATCTCAATGTTTTCACTAAATAAAAAATCTCTATGTATAAATTATGCAAAACCGAAACATTTATAACCCTTCCACTGCCTCCCTCTCCTTCAGACACCAGCAAATCTCTACTGGGCCCTAACACTGTTACCTGGTTTTTCTTATCTTTCTACCCTATGGCTTTGCAAAGGCCTGGGCTGAACTGTCTGTGAACATGTATGACCTAGAATTAATTTTCTTGTTCTGAGCCTTGGTCCATTCTTACAGTCTGTGGGGGCTGGGTTATGGAATCTTCACACTTATCTTCCCATTAGTTCTGGGGTCTCAGCTCCTACTCAGTTTTCCTTTAAGTCAGCTTGCCACTCAACACCCATCCTTTACTAAGCAGTGCCTTCTCCATCTGCTCCAATCAGCATGCTTCTAGACTTCCAACAGCCCACTTGGTTCCAACACGCTGCCTTCTTTGACCTGTTAGTACCAGCATGAACCCTAAATCAGGATTCCAGGCTCTGATCCCTTTGACGGGGAGCCACGGACATCACCCTAATCCAAGTCACTCAGGAGTCTTTCACTTGAGATGCTACGGTTGCTGAGTCTCTCCAAGACTCCTGGACTCATCACCACCCTCACTCCATCCAGAGTCATGGGAAGGTAAGTATTTTTGCCACAGCTTTATCAAGACGAGGGCTGAATTCATGAGAGTGGGTGAGTATTTAAAGGAGAGACCACAGAACAATTAAGAGAAGGAGAATGGACAAAGGAATAAAGAAGTCTAAGTAAAAGAAAAACTCATCGGCAAAAAAGTCAGAAGTGAACAATTTTTAGATGGAAGACAAGACAGATAATAGTGTTGAATTTATTTTAAGAAGGCTGAGTAGAAAGGGAACTAATACAGTAGTCCCCTTTTATCCTCAGGAATATGTTCCAAAACCCCCAGTGAGTGACTGAACCAAAGATAGTGCCAAACCCTAAATAGACCATGCTTTCCCCTATACATACATACAAACATCATAATGTTTAATTTACAAAATAGGCATAGTAAGAGATTAGCAACAATAATTAATAAAAAAACTAGCACGATGTTAACAACATACTGTAATAAAAGTTATGTGAATGTGCCCCCTCTCTCTCTCAGAACATCTTATTGTACTGTACTCACCTATTTTGAGACCACAGTTGATCATGGGTAATTGAAACCATGGAAAGTAAAACCACACAAACATCTATCCAGCATCAAGCACAGCCTCCTCTCCGAAGCTTTCCTAACCCCAGCCAAGCAGAAGTATCAGATTATCTTTTCATAGGTTCACAAGATCGGATTCTGCGCAATGTTTTGCAGACCTGATCTCCCTATACACTTCTGTGGGACTTGCGCTATATCTCTTTATTTTTGAATCCTGACTTTCTGGCATAATATCAGAATAGTATTCTTTCATAACTAGCCATTTTAGCCCCATCTGCCATTTTTTAATGCTACATTCATTACTCTGTTCTTATATGTGTGCTTATGTTTTAATCATTTCACTGCCTGCCTCCTCTCACTATGAGCTGCGAGAGCAAATCTACTTGATTCATTTCTATAATCATAACCTACAGCATAGAAGCCTATACATAATTGCTGTATACCAAATGTTTGTTTCGTTTAAATAAATCTACATGTTCTTATTAATATATGGGAATAAAACATAATCCCTGCATTCAAGGTGCTCACCATCTATGTTCCACGTGTCAGTTACATCAGTACCACGTGGTCAAACACTGCTGGGAAACACAGGTGAACATCAGAATCTGCCATTATCCATCAATTTCTAACAAAAAGAGACCAAGATCCACTGTCCTTACGTCTGAATCTGCCCCCAAAAGAAGTCATTGCTTAAATTATTACAGGCATTCTCCCTTTCCTTCTGCTGTGTGGCACAATTTAAAAAGCTGAATTCTAAAGCCAGAACACCTAGGTTCCACCCCTTGTTATGTCTGTTACTTTGAGCAAGCCACTTCACCTCACTGTGTCCCAGATTCCCCCTCTGCAAAATGAGCAGAACAAGAGCACCCACTTTATAGGATTATTGTGATTATTAAGTGGATTAGCACATACCAGGTGCTTAGAACAGCGCCTGACACATAGGATTAGCTAGCTTCGTTTACAACTCATTCTATCACTGAACTCATTCCTCCAAAGTGTCTCAGAGCTCCTTTTACTTTGAAGTACATAAATTTAATGCAAACCAAAAACTCTGGGAAAGAAATAGAGTGCCTATGTTCCTCTTTTAGTCAGAAAGATATACATTTGCACCTCACTGGAATGAAAAAATGTCCACATATTCATTATGGTAGATACTTGTCCGGTGTCTCCCCATCTTACCCTCTCTGACTCCCCTTTCCTGATAATCAGCATTCCCAATGACCCAGTGGATCCTACCCCACCAGTGTCTAGCACAAGATCTCACAGTGGAGAGGTGCAGGACTAGGCACCTCACCAGAACTGGCAAGCCCAACCCCTTCCCCAGGAATCTGGAGCCTGCCTGGTCCTGTGAAACAGTCTCAGTAGCTACTGATGCCATAAACTGCTCATATGAGCTGCAAGGCATGACGGCTGGTCTACAGTGAGCAGGGAAAGAAGGAAAAGAGGAAGGGGTTGCAAGACCAAGAAGACGTCCGGGTGTTGAGCGGTCCCACCATTTCTAAGGCCAGTGGCAGGCCTGCCTTGGAATCTGCCAGACATTGCTGACCATTTGCCTGAGCCGCCTCTGGTCATAATCATTGCTACACAGTGACAAGTGGAAATAAGTGTCTATATTCTAATCACACCGCAATGTTCAACAGAAGGTGAGAGTTGACTTTCTAAGAACTTCAATGGAAGACGTGTAGAAGTCTGATCCACATCATTAGCCAAAGCTATATTTATGACCCTTTAATCCATGAAAAACAGCCTTCAATTATTAATCTGAAATCACAAAACACAGGCTGAGGTTGCTATCGGTCACCTCCATGATGAAGACACCTCTGCCTTCTGAATGGGTAATGATTAACAGCATTATACAGAAAGGAAAAAATAAACACATGACTGTCAACAGGAATTTTATTATACAACCTACATGAAGGTCACTAGTCTGCTTGCAAAACTCTTCATAATCTTGGTCAAAATCCATTTTCCGCTGGTCTAAGAAATTATATTCCTTTTTCTTTATGGTTGCCACAATGCCCTGAAATATTATGAGATAAATTAGATAACATTTCAATATTCTTATATTACCTAAGACCCTTAAATGTAGAGCCTATACAACAATTGCCAAAAAAAATCCGTTTAAAGGAAGGTTTATTTTTTTACTCACATTATTTCACACTTATTATTTTACAGGCAGTATAAAGCAGCCATACTGCATTCAAAGAAATCACTTGGAAAGGATTTTTATGTTTTATGTATTTTTGAAAAAATAAAATAAAAACCACATCTGAAAATTGGGAAATGTTTTTTTGTTCACTAAAAGTTTATTGTTAACCATATGTAAAATACTTTTTTAAAGCCCAGAGAAGAATTTACTAAAATATTTTGTCGAAAAGTTTAAATCTTCTCAGAAAATAAATAAGGCTTTCACAGAACACAAACAATATAGGAAGAAAATAATTATGTTATATCTACAGACAAGTTACTATCTTCCAAGCCGCAAATCTCTTAAAAATGTCAAACCAGAATCCACCACTTAAAACCCCTCTAGAATTAATTGCTTTCTACTGTCCTGCAAAGCTGCAGCCTGTGACTAGAAAAGTACAAACTAGGAAGTTCATCTCCTTGAAAATACTATTATCGGAAGCCTTGTTTGCTTTGAATAATGAACTATAATACTCTGTGATTCTTCTTAACCAGGCACTAAGCTATTCTCAAACTCAGGTGCCCACATTGTTGACAGAGGCATATAATTTTTATGAAGAATATTGGGCTCCCTTCTTCTATGATCTCCTCTTCAAAGTCACTTCCATTTAAACATCAAATCTCTCAATAGACAAAAGTGTATAAATGGCATAACTTTTTGAATCAAGTTTACTAGATAAAACAACCTACTCGTTCATGCTGCATAACTACAAAATTAGTTCTATTTAGAAACTGTGTGTGTATATATATGTTTTTATGTAATATTATATATATGTATGTGTGTGCATGAAATATTATATAAAATATGCACACACAAAATATATATATATATGCATGGAATGATACAATGCCTAGGATTTACAGTGCTGATATTTCTTAAAATCAAAAGAATCAAAAGTGTGTGTACATGTATATATACACATATATATATACATATATATATACACATATAGAAGTAGCTTTTCCATGCTTCCTTTAGACATTTTATATGACACTCTATGTGTGTGTATGTATACGTATATACATATGTATATATGTATGTATATGTATATATATGTGTGTGTGTGTATATTTAAATACACACACACACATACAGTATTATATTTGTAGGGACAGGGATGAACTGGAAACCAGCATTCTCAGCAAACTGACACGAGAACAGAAAACCAAATACCGCATATTTTCACTCATAGGCGGGTGATGAACAATGAGAACGCATGGGCACAGGGAGGGAAACATCTCACACTGGGGTAGATTAGGAGGTGGGGGGCCAGGGGAGGGGTGGGACAGAGGGGGTGGGGAGTTGGGGAGGGATAACACCAGGAGAAATGTCTGATGTGGGCAACAGGGGGATGGAGACAGCAAACCACCATGGCATATGTGCACCTAGGCAACAATCCTGCAGGATGAGCACATGTACCCTAGAGCTTAAAATACAATAAAAAATAATAATAATAAAATGTCTAAAAGAAGTATGGAAAAGCTACATTACCACATTTTGATGTAGTAATTTTAAAGATTTGGGGATTTGAGAAAATCCTGCTCTATGACTGGATTTAATGGTCACTTAAGATTATTAAGTTAAATAGAAAATGATTGTGACCTTTACACCAACTACTCAAGTTCAATCTACTTAATTATTTTCTTGATAGATATTTTTTGCACACCTATTATGTGGCAAAAAACTTTAAAGGTTTCCTGCTAAATAAAGGTCTTTTTCTTTTTCTCTCCCAAAACTTGGTATACTCAATGAAAAAGATTCCTTATGTTAGGCTAAACTGTTAGAGTACAAAAATTAATGTGTAAATAGCAAAGACTTGGAACCAACCCAAATGCCCATCGATGTTAGACTGGATAAAGAAAATGTGGTACATATACACCATGGAAGACTATGCAGCCATAAAGAAAAAGATGAGTTCATGTCCTTTGCAGGGACATGGATGAAGTTGGAAGCCATCATTCTCAACAAACTAACACAAGAACAGAAAACCAAACACCACATGTTCTCACTTATAAGTGAGAGTTGAACAATGAGAACACATGGACACAGGGAGGGGAACATCACATACTGGGGACTGTCGGTGGGTGGGGATTAGGGGAGAGACAGCATTATGAGAAATGCCTAATGTAGATGACAGGGTGAAGGATGCAGCCAACCACCATGGCACATGTATTCCTATGCAACAAACCTGCAACTGCATGTTCTGCATATGTATCCCAGAACTTAAAGTACAATTTTAAAAAAATTAGTAAGCAGTGGTTAATTATATGATCCTTTTCAAATTCAAGTACCAAAATTTTAAGATTTAGTGTCACTGTTCCCCAAAAAAGAAAAAAAATTGACTATGTCTACATTAAGAATTTAAAGCAAATTGTTTATAAATCGTGTTTCTAAAATCTTCAA
This sequence comes from Sapajus apella, assembly GCF_009761245.1. Lineage (NCBI taxonomy): Eukaryota > Metazoa > Chordata > Mammalia > Primates > Cebidae > Sapajus > Sapajus apella. The sequence continues at coordinate 28,109,382 of NW_022436951.1, read as the reverse complement.
GATGTTATTAGGTCATCATGCCTACTTTCAAAACTAAAGTTAGTCACACAGATACCATCACAAGATAAAGCAGTTAAAAATCAAAATAATCAGGGGAGTCTTATCTAGAATAAAATCAGGTCCTTTATATTTTTTAATATGTATCCAAATAAAATACTTAAATGCAGAAATAATTTAGTGTCATGCAATGCCTGGTGTCAACTAGTGTCTGACACAGTGTACTCTGCATTAAATATTTCTTGCATGAATAAATAAAATAATAAGTTACATTTAAGCATTTTCCTTGTACTACTAATGAAAATGCTTTTTTAATGGTGATTAATTTTAGACTATTGGGAAGTCATTCTTATAACCACACACCTGAAAAGAACATATTACCACCATTACACAATTCTCAAATAAATCTAATTTCCTTATTGTTAAAGGACATGAGGTTATTTATATTACATTACAAACTGATGATTTGAATCATTCTCAACACTGTTATTTGCATAAAATATTGAAGTTTAGTTGTGGATTATGGTAGAAAATATAGCTTTAAAGTACAATACCTGGTATTTAGTGACTATGTCTTCCAGCCCTTCAATTGTAGAATCTTGAAGGACTGAATACGTCCTGAGGATTGTAAAGATGTCTATTATCTTGGCCAGGCGTCGGTGAAAAGTTTCAAATTTTCCAAAAATATACATCTCACTAAAATCAAACTGCTTTGCATTTGGATCTTGTTTAAGCTTTTGTTTTGTCTTGTGAAAGCAGTGCTGGTATTCCTTAAAATCACAAGAAAAATATACAACAAAGGGAATTATAGAAGTATCAACTTTATTTTCTTAAGCGAAAGCGACAGGAAAATTAGGATGGAATTGCAAGCCTTTTTTATAGTTTCATGCCTTTGCGTGTACTCACTCATCAGCCTGGAAAATCATCTTTTCACCTCTTCGAATGAAGCAATTCTAGATTCTAATCTGATTACTCATGACACAACTCAAAGGTGTGGTTTTCCCATCTTGGTCGCACGGTTTTGGTAACAGCATCCTTCTATGACTCTCTCTCTCCATTCATCTTTAAGATGCTTAAGAAAAACTACCTCATATAAGTTATCTTTGTATCTCTAGTACTTAATGTGGTAACAGGACATAGTAGGCTCCCAAGGAGGGTAAAAAAAAATAACCGAATAAATTTTCTGGGAAAGTTAAGCAACATTCAATTTTCTTAATAGTTAAGAATCACTGTTCTTTTTAGCAACAAATAATATAATAATAATAAAATGATTTCAGATGGTCTCAGCAGCAAAAATAAGATAAAAATAACAGAACATCTAAATACTAAACTGACCATTACCTGTTTCAGTTTAATCGCAGATAATATCTTTTCTACAACAACATCCTGTGGCTGGTTCCAGATGGAAGCAGTTCCATTATTGGTAATATAGGCTTTACATGAAGATATAATCTGATTTGTCACCTGGGATTTTTCAATAAAATGATGTTAAGTACACAAAACAGCCATGGATTGTACACTGGACTAGAAGGTCCTTAACGCTTCTGCTTCTCAGAACTCACAATCTTCTAACTTGAACTTGGACTTATTTTTTTCCATCACAATTATAATCAACCAATGACCCTCTGATATTGTCAAAATTGTTTATGAAATCACAGAGTTGGAAGCACCATGGAAACTCGACAATTTGGGCCACCTTGTTTATGCAGGATGAATTGTCTTAGCCAACCAAGAAAGGATTCATTTCCCTACCTAAAAACTGATGAGTTTTATAATATCTAACTCACAGTTTCTTAGCACCATTTAAAGTACTGTCAACCCTGATCTTTCCATGTGACCATGCTCAGCAATGGAAATGTCACAAGGAGAAGGCCACAGAGAAAAGGAAAGCTAATGTACAAAACCACTAACATTTCATTCATTTATTAATTTTTTGAATAACACACAAAGAAAATTAAATGACCATGCGATATGCATGGAATGATATGATGCCAGGATTTACAGTGCAGGGGGTGGGGGTATGGGCGAATCAAGATCAGCCATGTGTGGATATTTGCCGAATCTAAGTGACATGTACATGACATTCCAGTATACATTTCTCTCTCCTTTTGTACCCACTTCAACATTTCCATAATGAAAGTTTTTTTTATAATTAGATAAATGGTGGTTTAATTATTTTATGCTAGACCAAGTTTTGCAAATAATATGCATAAAACCTAAATTAATAACACAAATTTACTTTTGGATCTCATTTACACAGGGAATACTCCCCCAACCCTAACATATAATTTTAAAGTATACAGAAGTTGGGAGGGAATCTTGCAGCCAACCCTCCTTTTTTTTTACCTCAACTACCTACATGAGAGCAGTTTCCCATTGAGCTCTTAAGGCTGGATGTCCCTATTCCCAGGAAGAATTGTGCCTCCTACTGTGTTAGTATTCAGAATGCAAGTCTTGATGAGTCAAAAATTCTTCTATTTTAATACAACATTTAAGATTTTTGCCTTGATAATGAAAAAGTCATTTACTCCTTAGAGACCATTCAAAATGAGAATACTGACAATGCTTACCATAAACACTTACGAGTTAGGACATAAGGTTTAAGCATTGTTATGTGTTTTGGCAGAATCATTATAATTGTTTTATAGATTACTAGAACATTGCAAATGGCTTTTATTGCAATGATTACTGTTCTAATAACACCAAGTAAACAACTGTGGCATCAAAAAAATTTGGAACAGTGGCATATGAAATATGAAACAGGAGACAGCCAGTTAAATATAGCTTTTCTTAATTAAAATTTACCCAGTAGGAATATATGATGTGCTAAACCACATAGGAAAAGAAATTCCAAAAGTAATCTTTTTTCATTTGTATTATATAAATAATAAAATATGGGAAATAGTGCTTTATGATTTGCTAGAGTCAGCCTCTGACATAAATTTAACTCTATCTCTATTGATAGCCTAAGCCTTTTTAAAATGGTTAAGATACATATATATTGAACTGGGCCAATGTGGTAATTTTTAATTATCAAAAAATTGATCATTGGCAAAGAAATATAAATGACCATGAACTCTACATCACACACTTACCTTTACAAACAGAGATGTGATCTTCTCAGAGGTGTTATAATAATGAGAGATACTATAGATCATTTTAATTGCATTTATTAGTGTAGGAATAGCATCCATCATGGACAGCTGAAAGACACCATCAAAGTTTTCAGAAAAAAAAATCATCAAATTCAGCAAAATTCTAATAGACTAACCATTCCACTAGCATTAAAATAAAGTTTAAGATAGTTCCATTAAACATTTAAAAATATTATCTAATGCTTTACATGAAAATAATATATTTAATAGTACTTTTATGATTTTAGTCATATACGGTTAATCAAATGTTATTTCAATTAAAGAAATATTGACCTGCTGTTAATGACAAGCAACATCGAGTTAACTGTTAACTGTTATTAATGAGGAACTGTTAATAACAGTTAATGTTGTAATAAGTAAAAGCAGGCATTTCCTAAAGCTAAAAGATCAATCACCAGTTAATAACTTTTCCCATAGTTCTTCGGGGTATATCGTTCAGAATGTCCTTTGCAATATTTAATGGAAAATGTAACATGCAATAAATGTTTTAAAATATAACACCTCATACATATCTTCAATAAATAGTAGATAGATTGTTTAGAGTTAGATATAGAAATACAGATATCTATGTGTGTGTGTGTGTGTGTGTATGTGTGTGTGTGTGTGTGTGTGTGTGTGTGTGTGTATAATTTTCTTGGAAATAAAAAGTTTCTAAGACCTTTCCAATGGACTGTAATATCGATGAACCAAAATTCAATATGCAATTCAGCTAGTGAAAAAAGGGTTGTCTATAGATTAAAAGAATAGAAATCCTTAACTCACTGGATCACTGCTGTACAAAGGGTCACAACATTTTTCCAGTGTATACAAGTATTTCACATTGTCCTTTGCTTCGTTAGTTGCATCAGTGATTCGAATATCTGTCTCCCGCCAAGTCTAAGCACAATATGGAAAAGCAATTTTAATGCAATTATTAATAGAGGAAATTCCAACATAACAACCGCTAAGAGTCACCACAAATCCATTAGGCCAGACTTTCCGTGCATCTCACATAAAACTGAATCCAGAAGGGTGAGAGATATTGCTATGCTGGAAAGCAATTTAAAAGTTTTGACTAAATTTTTTAAAGCATCTCTTCCAGGGCTTCTCATATAAAAGCTATGCCATGACTATCACAGGGTACCAAGAAGGCAGCACCTACCTTTTAACTCACACCTTTTCCCCTCCACTGGTTACCAGACCCATTTGGTACCTCACTCCCATACTTTCTGTCTTTCTGCTATTCTAACCTGAACTCCCTTCCTATATCCCTATACATTTATTCACTAATGTAGTAAATATTTATCATCTGCCAACTGTATGCCAGAACTATGCTATGAGCTAGTAACTTAGAAATAAAAAGATAATCTAACAGTGAGAGAAGTAAAAGGAAATTATTTAGCACATCAAAACGTTCCACTGACTTCACGGAAGTCCGACTGATAATATTTCTGAACTATATAGCAAGGTTCACCTCTGCTATTTCTCTTAAGAATAATATAAAGTAAATCTATAGCACATTTATAGCAACAAATTATTATTGCTTACTTAGATTATTTGCATGTATCAAAACATGCAAATAGCTAATAACACCCATGCAAATAGTTAACAAATAGTCTTTCCAACATTAATGCCAGGTGAGTTGGGCAGCCTCTATGATCGTCCCCAATGACCACAGACTCCCTGTATTCAAGCTCTTGTATTCATCCCTGTTCCTTGATTGTAGGCTGAATCTAGTGACTTGCTTCCAGTAAGGAGAATATGACGAAAGTGATGGGATGTCACTTCAAGAACTAGTTTACTTAAAGACTGTGGCTTCTAGGTTGGGTGCTCTCTTGCCTCTCTCACTTGCTCCCTTTAAGGGATGCCAGCTGCTGTGTTCTAAGCTGCTCTATGGAGAGGCCCATGTGGGAAGGAACTGAAGGAAGTCTCCAACCAACAGCCAGCAAGAAACTGAATCTAGCAACATCCAGTTGAGTGAACTCGGAAGCAGATCTTCCCCAAGTTGAGTCTTAAGATGAACCCACATCACAGCTGCAACCTTATGAGATACCAGGAGTCAGAGGCACCCAGCTAAGCTGCACCCAGCTTCCTGGCCCATAGACTGTGAGATTAAAATATTGGCTGTTTTAAGCTGCTAATGGTGGTTGTTTGTTTTACAATATAAAACTAATATACAAGGGCTAAAAAATAAACATGAATAAGGTGAGTTTTCATTATTATTATTTCTGGCTGGTCTGAAAACATTATCTATATATACATATATATATACATATATACACACACACACCTGCTATCATGCTCTGTCTTAATTACATGCAATGCCCTCTAATAACACATATACATACATGTAGACCAGCTAACAAATGCCTTTAATTCAAAGACTATTCCACAGCCTCCAAAGTTATATGAGGGAAATATTATGTAATTTAAAATGTTTTTCATAAAGGTATCATAACATGTTTTTGTTCCTAATCACTCTATGACTTGTAAATATGCATAGAGAATTCTCCTTCCCATTTCATAAGGAAAAATGAAATGGCTGATGACCTTCAGCAGTTTTGACTTGGCCGCTGCAAGCACTGCCAGCACGGCCTTCACATCAGGACTTTTCAGTTGTTCCAAGAGGTAGTTAAACTTGGAGAGTCTTTTCTTCCAGTACTCCAGCTCTGCTCGTGGCCCAACGTCATCTGCTTCCTTCCGCAGCTGATTGTTTTCAGCAAGAACCTGCAAATGCACAGGAAAACATGAACCATTGTGTGGGGCTGGAGATACTAAAATTATACACAAGCAAAACAAATAAGGAAATCAATTATCCTATCTGGGTCATGATATATGTGTATTCCATGCTTCCAGCAACCATCTTTTACTAACTTAGCATGTATCCATTTTTAAATGCCAAAAAAATTTATTTGACTTGTTTTCACTGAAAACCACTTATGTCTTCCTTGTTTGAAAATAGTTTATATTTGGGGGTTATTTTGAGATTTTTGATTTGTATTTTTTTCTTTTAAGGATATGTATTTTACATATTTATGGGGTACATGTGAGTATTTATTATATGTATAGAATGTGTCATGATCAGATCAGAGTATTTGGGATCTGATCACCTTGATTACTTACCGTTTCTATGTGTGGGTAACACTTCAAGTCCTCTCTTCTAAGTATTAGATTGGTGCAAAAATAATTTGCCCTTGAAAGTAATGGCAAAAACCACAATTACTTTTTGCACCAACCTACTATTTTGAAATATACAGTATACTGTTGTTAACTACAGTCACCCAATCTGTAATCGAAAACTACCTATTTAATGAGCTGTAATGAGTTTCTGAAGGCCTTGACCTCAAGAATTTTTCTTCACTATTCATTTACTCTATCACCTTGGAGTAACATAACCTTATTAAATTGCATGGTTTAGGCTAGTGGATTTTAATTTTGCTTACTTTTTAATGTAATGTCCACCTTCATTCCTTCATTTAGGACTTTTCTGAATTTGTTTTAACGTTAAGTCTCCAGCTCCCTTTCGGAGGACACGCTGAAATAGAAAACTCCTCATGCTTCTACAGCGGTTCTTTCCAAAGTAAATTAGACCTCAAGGAAAAGAAACTTGCAAAGTGCAGCCTTCGAGTGATCTAAGTATACAAAGTCATTACCTCTTCTTAATTCATAATACTAAATGAAAACCACATTGGACCTCTCACCTCCTTAAGGATTTATAGTAAAACTCTTAGCAAATGGAATGTCACATGATAATACACTTTCTTCCATTGTCTAGTTCAGTTACTTGGCACCTGAAATTGACATTTGGTTTCTCAAAATTACCTGTTCTGTCTGTTTGATCCATACTTTCATACAATCCTCTATTTTTTCCAAAGTCTCAGGGTTATTTGCTAGAGTCAAGTAGTCCATAGGTTCCTTTAGGGTTTTCAGTTCAAGTATGCCACATTTTTGAAGGTTCACCTAATCAGAATGAAAATTAAATAATAATATGATGCTTTTATACAACACACAGACTTTGAGCCCTGTATTTTTCACTTTGCTGCACTCTGACAGTGCTCTGGGAAGCCTGTCAGGTAGCACATGCCTCCTCTCCACTCCCACGTGCCTTTGTCCACATTGGCCCCAGACTGTCGGGACCTCCCAACACTTCTCTGTGATCCTACACAACCTCACAATTCAACCCAAAGCCCCCTGCCCTCTGCCACTCAGAAAGAATGCCTCCTCCCACCTGGGCACTCATCCCATTTTGTTAAGACTTTTGTTGCAATATGAAGTGGAACCATATAAAAAAAAATACTGCTTTTTTAGACAAAATGCCAACCTTTTTATTTGGTCCAACCTGCATTTTGGTCTGGCCTCCATCACAGTTAATCACAAAAATAACTCGGGCATTAGCTGGAGTCATCCAGCTAATCATCCTGTGTCTGCCTGAATAAAAGTTGCTTAACTCCCCCATTCCACACCCCTTGGAAAGCATAATGCCCCCTCCCCAATCCCAGCAGGATCAGCACTCCTGGGAGAGGACGGCAGAGTGTTACACTGTCATCATTACCATGGGACCCATTTTCCTACCTCCCCCTACATTCCCAATCTGGGCTCTGTCATCTTATTCCCTTATCTCTCTCTCTCTCTCTCTCTCTCTCTCTCTCTCATTCTATCTGTTTCACACACACACACACACACACACACACACACACACACACACAAAAACATGCCTGCATCCATCAAACGCTGCCCCAAGTAATCACAAACCCAGACTTATAAACAGCACAAAGCATACAGAAGCTAAATCTCACATCTGCCAAAATTATTCTTAAAGGCCTTTTGATCATTGGCTGAGCCACAGGATCCAACTTGCTCTCTCCAAACATATCAATTTCTCTTTCCTTCTTCTGCCCCTTCAGGATCCCTTCTGCCACCCTCATCCACCCCCACACACACACTTCAGTTCCAAATTCCTTTCATTCTAGGACGCACAGCACTGCCACAAGCATTTCGGACTCTTGCCTTTGGAGTCACTCATCTAACTGAGTAAAGTCCTGCATCACTGCCAACATTTTTATGGAACCCCTGAGTGTGATGATTATTACAAACTGTGGAAACTTGAATCTAATCACCACCACATCTTGAAGGAGCAATAAAATTGCCTGCAATGCACTGTTTACAATAGCAAAGACCTGAAACCAACCCAAATGCCCATCGATGATAGACTGGACAGGGAAAATGTGGCACATATACACCATGGAATATTATGCAGCCATCAAAAATGATGAGTTCGTGTCCTTTGTAGGGGCATGGATGAACCTGGAAACCATCATTCTCAGCAAACTGACACAAGAGCAGAAAATCAAACACCGCATGTTCTCACTCATAGGTGGGTGTTGAACAATGAGAACACATGGACACAGGGAGGGAAGCACTACACACTGGGGTCTGTTGGGGGAAATTGGGGAGGGACAGGGGGGTGGGGAAATGGGGAGAGATAGCATGGGGAGAAATGCCAGATATAGGTGATGGGGAGGAAGGCAGCAAATCACACTGTCACGTGTATACCTATGCAACAATCTTGCATGTTCTTCACATGTACCCCAAAACCTAAAATGCAATTAAAAAAAAAAGAATGTAGGATAAATGCCAAGGGAAGTTACTGTAATTTATGTGGCGCATTATGGACATTCTCTCTTTTTTTTTTTAACTTCTAAAAATCATGGAAGTGATCTTTACCATAGAAATTACTGTATAAAATCTCTTCCATATTCAAAATATTGGAGAGTATTATTAAAAGATATGCTTCTAAAAAAAAATTGCCTGCGACATTTTTTGAAAAACTGCAACACGAGGAACTAAGACCGTCTAAGAGATGCATCACACACGTACTGTACTTGTTGACCACCTGATCATTTGTAAAGGAACAGCTTATTCATCCTTACCTTCTCCTTCAAACTCTCCTGTGCACCCGAAAGGACATTCACAAAGCCTTCCAGGGAGCTCAGGAACTCCTGCCGGACGTGAGCTGTGTCCTGCAGGCCCTCAAGCTCGCCCCAGCCATGGCTCGTGGCTCTGAGAGCAGGAATGTAGATGTCCGACAGCAAACGCCTTACACTGTTGAGCAGGCCTCCATCTGCAGCATCTAACATGTTAAAGCTCACCTCCTGGAAAACAAGCAGGAGATCCTTTACTGTACATATGATCCTCAAATGCCACACAGCTACTAAGTCATTTCTAAATGTTGTCACTTTACCAAATACCCAGAAAATTATTAGTTTGGGCCAGGCGTGGTGGCTCACACCTGTAATCCCAGCACTTTGGGCGGCCAAGGCAGGTGGATCATTTGAGATCAGGAATTCAAGACCAGCCTGGGCAACACAGTTTAAAACTCAGTCTCTACTAAAAATACAAAATTTAATTGGGCATGGTGGCAGGCACCTGTAATCCCCTCTACTCGGGAGGCTGAGGCACAAGAATCACTTGAACCCAGGAGGCAGAGGCTGCAGTGAGCCGAGAGGCACCACTGCATTCCAACCTGGGCAGCAGAGCAAGACCCTGTCTCAGAAAAAAAGAAAATTATTAGTTTGACAACCTGGTTAAGAAATAAGAGACAGGCTGGGCACAATGGCTCACACCTGTAATCCCAGCACTTTGGGAGGCCAAGGCGGTAGATCACGAGGCCAGGAGTTCAAGATCAGCCTGGCCAAGATGGTGAAACCCCATCTCTACTAAAAATACAAAAATTAGCCAGGCATGATGGTAGGCACCTATAATCCCAGCCACTCAGGAAACTGAGGCAGAGAATTGCTTGAACCCAGGAGGCAGAGTCTGCAGTGAGCCAAGATCATGCCACTGCACAGCAGCCTGGGCAGAGAGAGATCCATCTCAAAAAACAAACAAAAAAAAAAAAAAAAAAAAAAAAGAAAGGAAAAAAGAAATAAGCTTTACACTATCCTAAATTGTAATCATCAAAATAAAAGCATGCAATAAATAGAATGCCAGATGTTTACCAATTCATATGCTCCAAGAAGATAGTGCACCCATCAGAGGGACAGGAAAAACTTGTACAGACACACTTTACTTTATGCAAAAAAAAAAAAAAAAGTTACATATCTACTCTCAGAAATCTTATCTTAAATGTATAAAATTCACCACTAAGTAAATTATGCATGGGGAATTCTTTAGAAAAAGAAAGCCCTCACTGTTATACATGTTCAGAAAAACAGCAAAGGAGAAAGGACTTACAGAGTGCCTACATAAATTGGCTATGAGTAACATATAAACAAGGAACAACAAACTGCAGAAGGCCATAGGAGGCCTCTGAGGAGGAAGGCCTCTCCATGTCTCATGTTCCGGTACCGGGCGACCTAGGTTCTGTAACCATAAACATTGTGCTCAAGGACGTAAAACCCCTTCATAGCACTATGACATAGCCAGACTTGTAGGGTCCTTGTAAGGCCCGCATTCCATCAGCTGTACATAGATAATAAGCTAAAGATAGCCATGTGTTCTTATTTTGTGAAACTTCCAAAACACCACTGTTATCAATCTTTAGAATGACACACCAGTTCCGGCTCACTGATTCACTCCACCATCACTCCACCCCTACCCTACAGATCAAAGTGATTGTAATCAATAAATAGTGTGGATGATCAGAGCTCGGGGTCTTCACTGTCTCCTCCAAAGTAATAAAGTGATGGTCCCCGGGTCCCACCTTCTCTCTTAATCTGTCTTTTTCTGATTCCTTTGTCCCACTGAACTCGGGGTACCCATGGGTGATGTAGGGCTGGTTCCCTATATTCTGGTGCCCAACTGTGGGGCTCATGAATCCCTATATTCCACACACTCAGAAGGTTGTATCGATTTGTGTTAATAAATCAAATATTAAGTCCTCTTACTCAAAAGATTTAAAGGGAACGTCCTCTTAATTTCTTGCTTTAAATTTTTTAAAAATACTTCTCTGAAAGGAGTTTTAGATACTGTAGTGAATACAATGGTTGTCTTTACTGGAGGAATATTTGCGTGCAAGTTGTATGATTTTTGGTAATTCAGAGTAAACAACGGCGCTTGCCCCTTACCCGGTGGATGTTGTCAGGGGTGATGGCTTTAGAAGGGTCGGTCCTGATGAAGAACACACATGCCCCAGTAAGGGCCACATCTTTTCCCTCAGTCACGAACACCTTAGGTTTTTTAATCTTTCCAGAAACAAGATTTACCCCTCCTAGAGAGCCAAGCTGTCCTACAAAAGCAAAATAATTTTAGTATCACAAATGCTTCTTACAGTCCACATGGTTGCCTTTGGAAAGAAGTTTCCCTGTTAAAATATTGCCATTGTTGACTTGTCTGTGTGCCTTAGGTTGGTCCACAGCTTGAACAATCTCTAGCATGAGCCCTATAGGCATCTCAAAGAATCTGTATGATTCCAGATCATAGATTCACTTCAAAATTGTTATTTCACAGGCAGTGAAAAGAGAGAAGAAAGACAAAGTATCTACTGGCATGTACTGTGTTCCAGGCCCTTTGCTACGTACCCTTATGAAAACACAACTCAGCTGGGCGCAGTGGCTCACACCTGTAATCCCAGCACTTTGGGAGGCCAAGGTGGGCAGATTGCCTAAGGTCAGGAGTTCAAGACCAGCTTGGCCAATGTGATGAAATTCTGTCTCTACTAAAAATACAAAAATTAGCCTACTGTGGTGGTGTGGACCTGTAATCCCAGCTGCCAGGGCGGCTGAGGCAGGAGAATCACTTGAACCCGGGAGGCAGAAGTTGCAGTGGGCCGAGGTCACACCACTGCACTCCAGGCTGGGCAACAGAGCAAAACTCAGCCTCAAAAAAAACAAAAAAAAAAACTCTTGAGAGAGCTGTGACATGTTCTAAGTTAAACAGCCAAACTTGGTGGCACCACTTGGTGACCTTGGTGGCAGAGCCAAGGTCAAAAACCAGCTCTGACTATAAAACTCAGAACCCTCACTTCCCCATGCTGTCCATTCTCTGTCATAGTCAGCATAACCGGTTATCTTTCAAATACTGCTGGTATCAGGGTCTTGTAGAGGTAGGACCACTTGATGATGAAGTGTGGGCTATAGAGTCAGACTCCCAGAACTTCAATCTCAGGCTGCGCTTCCCAGCCATGTGACCTTGCCAAGTTACTTAATCTTTCCGTGCCTCTGTTTTCTCATCTTCTCATTTTAAAAGTGAGAATACTACTAGAACTTAGCATCTGAAATTGTTGTGAAAATCAAATGAGTTAATACATCTAAAGCCCTTAGAAAAGCACATAAGAATAATAATGCTTACACATAAGTAAGCATTATTATCAGTATTGAACATTCATCTTTGATTATCCAAGCATGTAGAACATTTAAGTACACAGAATATACTGTGAGTGAGTCCATTGTGTTCTTACCTGCCCAAGAAATGTTTGGATCTTCAGACAGGTAACTCAATCTGGATTACTGGGGTGGGAGGATGGTGCTAATGGTGTACTTTGGGAAGAGAAGTAGACCAGAAGTTGAATCCTATAATCCTGGGATTAAAACCTCTTGGAATAATCCTCCCTCAGGGATCTTCCTCCCATGGTGCTAAGCTAGAAATCTGGACTGGGGCTTTGACAGTGAACCCTCATTAAAGGTAGCCAGAAGATCAATCTCCCCCTCATTCAAAATTGCATCCCACTCCTGGCTAATATCACCTGGGTCTCATGAGTAATAAGATGTTAGGCAACAAGTTTCAACTGAGGCACCAAGGCATGATAGACATCAGAAAACAGAGTTTCAAAGAAAAAAAAAATCTGCAGAAATTTCAAAGCGCTTTTCCTAGAACTGATTAGACATCTCCTCCCAGGCCCTCATCAGAATGCAAAAGGGTCAAGAGCATGTAGACTAAGGAAGGATTTTGTGAAGACAGTTATGCTATGTATTAGTCCGTTTTCATGCTGCTAATAGAGACAGACCTAAGACTGGACAATTTACAAAAGAAAGAGGTTTAATTGGACTTACAGGTCCATGTGGCTTGGGAAGCCTCACAATCATGGTGGAAGGCAAGGAGAAGCAAGTCCTGTCTTACACGAATGGCAGCAGGCAAAGAGAGAATAAGACCCAAGCTAAACACGTTTCCCTTTACAATCCATCAGATCTCATGAGAGTCATTCACTATCACCAGAACAGTGCAGGAAATACCCAACCCCATAATTCAATTACCTCCCACCAGGTTCATAGCACAACACATGGGAATTGTGGGAGTTACAATTCAAGATGAGATTTGGGTGGGGACCCAGAGCCAAACCATATCATCCTATGCAAAGGAGGGAGGGGTTCCTGGGCTGCAGGACTTTCGGTGCTAAAATCAGGACAGTCACGCCAGTCAAAAAACAAGGTCTTCAACCCAGCCACCTAAAGAGCCTGATTTATGTCTCCTGGAGTTTAGGAACAAAATGACTGGGATATGACACCTGACCCAGAGAAGAAATCTAAACACAGTGTACAATAAGGCAGATAGAGAGAAAGTGGACTGTGCTGGGAGCTAACAACACATCCACGGAGGGCAGGGACCTAGGAACCCAGTGGGGACCCTGCTAAAAAGAGCCAGACTGGAGCCACCTTAAATCCTACTCAAAAGGAGCACCTGAGGGAGGACGGGACACAGTGATTGCTCCTGGTGCTAACACTACCAAGTTTCAGAGGTCATCATCAGGACAGCCCATTGCCATGGGATGCAAAGCCAGTGTTCCCAGTGGTCACCTCGGGAGAACCCACCACCGGGCCCACAAGAGCAAGGTAAGAGTGCAAGGTCAGTCAGCTCACAACAGTGGCAGTCCAGCAAAAACTTTCCCACCCTGCTTCCCTCTTATCTCTACCTTGCCTCTGGCCTCACACAGTCAGGCACTTTGGTTAAGCTGCTGTGGACAAGGGGTGGAAGAGGAAGGTGAAAAGAAGAGCACATAGTCCTCCTCTTCTCCCACTGAGAACTTCAACCTTCAGAGGAATGGGGGGCTCAGGGGTGAGGACGGAAGAAGATTTCACTTTCCATCAATGGGACAGTTTTTCTTTTTGAGTTGAGGTTGTGTTAGTAATTTTAAATGACCATAGAAGTTTTTGTAATCTAAGAATATCCAGGAAAGTCATGGGACTGCCAGCCTTCTAATCCAAGTTCAGAAGAAGGACTATCACGAGGGAGAAGATGTAAAGGTTAAACTTGCTTTTATGTTTGTGTCCTACAAACACTTCTGGCTCCAAGTAAAATTTACACAGAAGGCCAGTTTCATCCAGTGCTCCATTCATGGATAAACTTGATCTTTCATTTGAGCTTATGTTTTGCAATCTGCTGTAGAAACCGAAACTTCTATCTCTTGATTTTTCACTCAAAATGTAATAAGCTTTCTAAGCACAAAATACCAAATTGACAGCTTTGAGAAAATGCCAGTTCAAATTTGTATGCATAATTTCTTCAGCTTTTAAACAAAGAAGTATAGTCTTACTATATGCCAAGAGCAATAACTATGTTCCCTTTTTTCAAATGGGTAGTAAAAAGGATGTATGTAATATTTTAATATATTAAATAATGCATTTATTCATATATTCACTTATGTTCCCGGTTAGGCCTTTAATATTACATTAATCCACTTAAAAGGAGAATAGACTATCCCAGTTGAATCCATAGAAAGATTTGCAAACTTTCCGTAAGTGAGGATGATGAAACCTGTCGTCCAATATTACTTATTTAAAGCAAAGTCAGTAGAAAATAAATACAATGTGATATTTAACTAAAAAGGGATGTTATACATACTGGCAATTTCTATGTAAAAAAAAATAATGTCTATATACATGAGAAACAGGTACCCATTATAACTTCTAGAACATAATACACAGAATGAACTAGAATATAAGAAAAGGAAGTCGAACATAATCTACTTTATTATCTTTACTGCCAGCACAGCCTGAGAAGGAAAAGAAAACATCTCCAATGAAGTTAGAACAACCAGGCTAAATACCAACTGTAATCTGTCCTCTATCCTTGAGGACACACAACTTCTTCCACAGGGCCACACCCAACACACTAAGGGTTTCCCACATCGACCCACACACACACCTCCCTCCTGCCAGCAAGGTGAAACAGGTCTGTTCTCACAGTGGCTTTCTTCTTCAAGCTACCCTCAGATGAATCTAATGACACATTTCTGGGTTATGTCACATCAAATTCAAATACCTGTTTCTGCTACCTCCACATCTTGATAGTAAAACATGAGGTGTCGGAGACCTCCAACAGCAAAAAGTTGATCGATTCTTTCAATCTGGGAAAAAGAAAAAGGCAAGATAATGACTTTTAATCCAAATTAGAAACTGCACTTAAATCAACATTAATAGTGTAAAAAAGGAAAATTACTGTCATCTTTCTTACTCAAACAGGACTGCAGCTAATGTATCCTATATAAAAGGGAGCAACTATGTCAGAATAAATGTCTCACCATAGTATAGACTCCATTCAAAAAAGTAATTTAATGAATCATAGAAATATTTGTTACTTATGCACATTTGAAAAGCATTGTCTCTCTATATTTGCAAATTTCCTAAAGTGTTGAGCTACTGAAGGGCGATTTAAATAGAGATGAGTGTTTCAGTCAACTGCAAATCAGAAAGAAGAAATCATTCAAAACTTAGTCTAACATTCTAGAGATAATTAATGTTAAATTGCAATAATCGCCAAAACTGCCATAGAACATATCTGACTATGGATATTCCTTCCAGTAGCAACCTGGCACTAAGATGGGACTAAGAGTCCCATCCCTGAGGCTCACTGTAAGTATACAAGTCTAACAAATGGTCTGCTACCAACAAAGCCACTTCTCTCAAATAGTCAATAGCACAATTTGGAATTCATATGAAAATAAAAAGATAAACTCTACACACCCATTAGGCATTAGGATGGCTACCACTAAAAATCAGAAAATAGCAAATGCTGGTGAGGATGTGGAGAAACTAGAACTCTTGTGCACTATTGGTGGGAATGTAAAATGGGGCAGCCATTGTGGAAAACAATATGAAGGCTTCTCAAAAAATTGAAAATAGAATTACCACATGATCCAGAAACTCCACTTCTGAGTATATATCCCCAGAATTGAAAGCAGGGTCTCAAAAAGATATTTGTATACCCATGTTCATAGTAGCATTACTCACAGTAGCTTCCACAAAAGGTGAAAGTGACAGATAAAGGGATAAACAAAATATGGTACACGTATACTAGGGAATATAACTCAGCCTTAACAAGGAGAGAAATTCTGGCACATGCTACAACATGGATGAACCTTGAAAACCTTACACTGAGTGAAATAAGACAATCACAGAGATAAGTACTGCATGACTCTACTTGCATGAGGTGCCTATGGAATACTCTAATTCCTAGAAACAAAAAGTAGAATGGGTGGACGCCAGGCAGGCACTGGAAGGAGGAACAGGGAGTGGTAGTTTAATGGGGACAGAGTTTCATTTTTGTGATAAAAAGTGTTCTGAAGATTTGTTGCACAGTAATGTGAATGTACTTAATACTAATTAACTGTACGTTTTAAATGGTTAAGATGGTAAATTTCATGTGTATTTACTACCTCTTAAAATAACTTTTTTAAAGGATAAAATCTAGCCTGAACAATTAAATGTGAAAATAAGTCCCCTTCAATTTCCAACATGATTGAAGATGCCACATGGAAGAGTAGGAAGGACTCCCCAAGATTAAATTCCATGCTAAGAGTGTGGTGAAGGGCATGCTCCCATCACAGCCAGCACTGAAGCTCCTACCCCTCCCATCTTTGCAGGAGAGCCTGAGCCAGATGCTTTCTTTAAACCTGCAGGTTCTGACATTCCAGGGTTCTGACCTTGACCTAGAAGTTTAACCTGGGATCCCTACAGAACTGAACTTTTGCCTGTTTCTTCCCCTTGCATAATTCCAAATCCAGATGTCTGAACTGGGAAGCAGGGTGGAGGTAAGCACTTCACCTACGGAACAATCTCTCCAAGTGACCCTCTCTGCTCGTATGCCTCCGCATTCTGGGAATATTATCTACCTCCTGGTATTATGATGATGGAAATGAAGTCATAGGTTAAAGTGATCAAGAACAGGGGCCAACACCTGGTAAACACTCAATAAGTGTTAGCTATGAGGAGAAGGAGAAGAGGAGAAGCACATTTCCTCAGCTCCTGCTTGATTCATCCTGTAGTTTACACACTTTAGTGTTATCCACTCTTAATTGTTCCCCAACTCCCATTAACCCCACCAGAGTCGCCCAGCAGGAAGGAATGAAGCCAGTGGTATGCTGCAGATGGCTTGTACTGGCCGAGGATATCCAATGGATCACAACTCTTTCCAACCCAGCATTTTGTAACCCGATGATAGTAGTTTGGAACCAGCCATTGTGGGAGTATTTACACCACAGAAATCAGGAGATGCTCAAACCAGTGCCTACGTGCCTACTTCCTCCAACCTTGCCCAAAGCCAGTTCTTAAAATTTACAAGCCTATCAGTGAAAAGAATTGCCAACAGTGTGGCATCCTGTCAACAAAAAGGGCTTGCCCCCTTCTTTTTTTTCCCTAATGTCTGTGCTTTTCTCACTGCCCAGGAAATTATATCTTCCCATATTTTGGCCTTCCCCAACCAAGGTCAAACACAAAGCAAATCACACCCCTGGTTTTAAAGAAAAATTGTAGCAGAAGATGGGAACCAAGGTTAGCAACAAAAGAAAGCAGATTCAGCTGCCAAACCAAAGTGAAAGCCAGAAAATTATGGCACAAATTCAGTCTCCAAGCCTAGAACAGGGGAAATGCACAGAATATGAACTGGCAACTTGAGAGGAGATTCTGTTCCAAGACTTCAGTTTCCAAAATGGCATGGGAGCCCAGCTTCACTGGATGTAGAGAGATGCAGACCATGCCGTCAGAATCACGAAACTCAGATGACCATTATAAGTGCCCCTATTCAACACGGAGAGCTGGAAAGCCTTCAATTCATTCTGCAAGCACCAGTACAGAGTAGAATGGAGCCCTGTCCATGTTAAGACAGGTGCCTCCCTCTGGGCACAGCATGGGATCCTGCCACAGGGCCATGTTAACAGACCATCCACGCGCTCCATAATCAAGTCAGTGAGAAGTCAGACACATCCCACCTGATTCCCCTCAAGAATGGCATCCTCCACTTCAGTTTTGTTCAGGTCCAAACAGCAAGCCACGATTGCAAATAAGTAGTTATGCCTCCCATCCAAAAGAGCCCGCCTGGCTTCCTTCTCTTCCTTCAGCCTTTGCTAAAAGAAAAGAATAAAAATGTTACATGGCGACTGCTGTTCTCAAGTGGGTTCATTTTGTAAAAATTTCATCCTATTGTTGTTTTTTCAAGTCTTAGTATCCGGATAACAGACAGCTTAATGGTACCAATTTTTACATACTATCTTCCATTTTTAGAAATAATTTATTTCTCTTATGAAAATAAGGCATGCTCACTGTTTTGAAATTGCATAATACAGAGAAGCCAAAAGAGAGGAAAATCATCTTCCATCCAGAAATTATTACTGTTAACATTTTGTTCTAAATCTTTACACACTTATTTCTATGCATACATAAGCATTCAATAGAATACCAAAAAAAGAGATCTCCATTTTTGTAAACATTTTCCTAAGCCATTAAAGTAATATTTTTCTACCCTATCTCCTATCTTTATTGTTTATCTACAGCTATACATTTGGTCTGGAAATTAACTTCTGAATACCATTGCATGCTCTTTAACTATCAACTGTTAATTATGAGAATAAGGCATGCTTAATGTAACCGATGTTGGCAGTTTGAAGTATGTCTTTCCTTATGCTCTATGCTCATACAATCATATTCAAACATACGCACACACCTATATTTACATCACACTCTGTTTTCATGCAATTCTCCCTTAACAATACATCACAGACTTCTTTCTAGTTTAATACAGACTATTCTATCCCACGTAACAGCTGCAAAGATGTTCAGTATGAATGTACTATTATTCAACTCTTTTGACACTGGTGGTGGCTTCCAATTCATTCTTGAAATAATACATTACCTTTCATGCCAACCAGTAGCTCCCACTAGGAAAAGGAAAGGTGGCCCCTCTGGATCCCTTTTAATCAACAGACATTTGTTAAACCCCGAATATGTGCCAGTGCCAAAGAGGCTAACACTACCCGGTAACCTCAAAAAAGCTCACAGCCTGGCTGGCAGGATGTGAGCTAAAAATTTAAATATGACAAATGGCATGGCATTTGCCGCAGAGGCATCAGATTTATGGGTCTCCAAATGCAGGAGCATTTATGGTTCTTCAGAGAAGCAGCAAAAAGAAGGATCTCCCACTCTAGCCTGGAGTTGAGAAGGGGTAGCGGTGGTGATGGCAGGAAAGCTTTCAGGAAGAGGTGGCTCCAGCCTAGCATTGACAGAGACTTGGTCATACTCCTAGGACAGTCATTTTTCTGCATACACAAAGGCGGAGTGGCACATGAAATCACATTCTGAAAACCAAAAGGCAGCCAGGATAGGTGAACTAAAAAGAACTAGGAAAACATAAAAGGAAATGAGAAAAAAGTCAAATCATAAATATTTTCTGAACCAAATTACAAAGTTTAACTGTTATGTGAAATCCATGGAGAATCACTAATGAGTTTCAAATCAGGAGAGATAGGTGTTTAGCTGTCTGTGCAGCACTGAAAAATCCATCATTCTGACAGTAGTGTGGAAAGTGGGCTGGTGTGACACATGCCTAGAGGCAGTCAGGTGGCATTCCCAGAGACTGGGTTCATCAAAAGGAGCAGGTTGAAGCAACACAGTCATAAGTTAAGCTTTTGGATGTGTAAGGCTTTGAAGTGAGTCAATACACAGGTGGACGAGGCAGACAGGCCACTGGAAATGTTCAAGGGGAAATAGCATTGCAGATACAGATAACATGCAGGTTCTCAATTCAGCACAATGACTTTATGAGACAGACCATTCTCGTGGTGAGGGGCAGTCCTGTGCACTGTGAGATTTTAGCAGTGCCTTTGGTCTCTTACTTCCGGATGCCAGTAGCTCCCACCACCACGTCTTGAGAATAAAAAATGTCTCCAGACATCGCCAAATGGCCCTTGTGGGACAAAATAACCTCCCCCGTTGAGAACCACTGATATGATGCAGGCATAGGCATAGATATAGACACAGGCACATGTACACGTAGACATAGGAAGACTGTCAATATAAAAGTTACAATGTCAATCAGTGTGAAAACAATGTGGTACCTGTTGGAGTTGTGCAGTACAGAACGTGCAAAAGTATATCAGCTCTTTCATCCAATAGGTGGTATGTGCATTCAATAAAGATCTGACAAATGAATAAATAAATGAAAGTTTAAACCATGAGTGCAGATTTTCTAACAAATATATGGAAATGAAAACACAAAAAAAGTAAATAAAATTGGGGTCCACCAGTATGCCAGGAGCAAGGAGAAGAATAAGTGCAAATAAAGAAAGCTAAGGATGAGGCCAGGCACAGTGGCTCATGCCTATAATCCCAGCACTTTGGGAGGCTGAGGCAGGCAAATCACCCGAGGTCAGGAGTTCGAAACCAACCTGGCCAACATTGCAAAACCCTTTTGAGACCAGCCTGGCCAACATGACAAAACCCCATCTCTACTGAAATACAAAAATTGGCCAGGCATGGTGGTGTGTGCCTGTAATCCCAGCTACTCGGGATGCTGAGGCAGGAGAATCACTTGGACCCACCCAGGAGGCAAAGGTTGCAGTGAGCCGAGATCACACCATTGCACTCCAGCCTGGGCAACAGAGCAAAACCCCATATCAAAAAAAAAAAAAGAAAAAAGAAAAAAAAGGATGAATGTGTAGAGCGATAAGGAAACCAAGAAACAGCACAACAGCATCAATAAACCACAGAGAGGGTCCAACAACAACAATGCTATACAGGATTTGTTGGGTTAATTAGAATATCTTTGGGGATTGCATTTCCAGATGGTTGCAGCTTCTCCCAGCTCTTCTGTAGTGTGACTGTGCCACTAACCTGTCAAGAAATAGACTGCATTTCCCCTCCCCTTGAATTTGGCTAGCCCCAGTTTTCGCCAAAAAAAATCTGGGGGTAAATAAGATGGACTGCCTAGGGTAGTTCTTAAGGGATCTTCACATTCTACCTTTAAACTTAGAATGCTGCCTCAGAACTCAGCCACGCAGGGAGACCACATGGAGGAGAACAAAACATTCTGGTCAATGGCACCATTGACCTTCTAGCTGACCCCTGCACCAACTTTCAGCCATCTGAGTATGCTGTCTTGGATGTTCCAACCTAAGTTGCCCCTACAGAAGACAGCAAGCCAGCCAATGGCACCTGCAGAAGAACCACCCAGCAGAACCCAGTCACTCACAGAATCAAGACAGGTAACAGGTGATTGTTTCTGCTTTAGGCCTTTAAGTTTTGGTATGGCTTGTAATGCAAAAATAAATAATAATTTTGTTGGAATAACTTCACTGCCTGGATGGAAATAAATACAGGCTTGAGAAAAGGATGACTGGGAAAAGAGAAATATAAAAATCCTGAATATAAACTACTATTTCCAGAAACTTGACTATAAAGTAATAGGGTGTGGTAGTAATGCAAAGGGAAATTTAGGGTCAAGGAAGAGTTTTTTAAGGTACAAAAGACGTATGAAACAGTAAAGATGAAAAAGTTGGTGATTTCAGAGTAATTGAAAGATTATTGCTTGACCTATGTAATTTACATTCATTTCTCTGAACGTGAAGGACTACCTACCTGAGAGACAACTTCGCTGGGGAGGTGGCAAGAGAGAGCAGGATTCGGGTTTAAAAATAGATAATCTACCTGTTTTCTCACCATTTCTTTACAAAGGAACTAACATAGGTCCTGATATAAAGTACGCATTCCACAAACATCAAATAAAAGTAAATGTAAAACTTTCTTCAAATATCACTAAAGCCAGGAAGATATCCTGTTTTGAATTGTTTTCTGCCTTCCTGGCAGGGATAAATAAGAGATTTTTCTCTAAGTGATCTCTCTAAGTTTGTGCTAAATGTCTTTAGCAGCCTGAGAACTTAGAGGTCAACCAGGGAGTCAGGAATCCAGCAACAATACAAAGAGATGGCAAATGCTTAGTAGCCAAAAATAAAAATAAAAGAAGTAGAGAGCCAGAAGATTCGAGATGTAAAGGAATTGAAGGCTTCCAAAGAGCACAGAGATTTAAATAAGATTCTCCCATGGCAACACATTATTCCATAACCCATTTGTTTCCTATTCCAGAGGAAAAAAATATTCTAATGGAAGAAAAGAGAAATCACTCACTAAAATAGAACACTAATTATTCTATTTTTACTTAATTATCACAGGAGAAACTTCCAAAGCGACTTTACTATACAAAGCAAATTACTGACATATTTTTAAGTAAATGTTTTCAGAAGCAATTTAATATCTTTTAAAGCATGTTAAGACTTGAATATATTTTCTTACTTAAACCGATCATTCTATTGCTTAAAGACAAGTAATATGAAGTCAATCCTAGCGCCACATAGATGAAAGGCCACAATGTTTATCAATCTCAAATTTCATTGCATTACACTAAGGTACCCGGATAATATTGAGATTGTTTTTTAACTACCATAAAAAAAGTTAATAACGTCAAACAAATATTTAGTAATTAGATCAGTGCATTGTCAATACACAAATCTAACCCTGCAGCTTTCTGGCTGCTAGGGAACTGCAGTAACAAGCAGTCAGGTGACTAGTTCTCTGGGGGCTGGCTTGTCCTGCTGGCCTTTGAAACATCTAGGACACTTGGAAAGCAAAGGCAGAGAGGGATTAAGAAGGCAGGAGGTAAACTATGTAATGACTTTTCTTGAGTCCTATTAAAATTGTTTTGCAGTGCATTAACAAGCACCAATAGATAGGGGTAGGGAGCATGGCCACTGAAACCTATTCAATGTTCAAGAAAATCTAGAGTAGTGTTAAAACACTGCAGCAATTTGTGATGAGATGTGTTACTACTGCCTTGGAATGAGAGAGTGACTAGTGTACTACCTCACAAGGAACTCTGCTTCCCAGGTGGCCAATTTCCCATAGACAAAGGAGCACTGATGTCAGAATGAGGTGGTAGGTTCTAGTCCCAGCTCTGACACTAATTCCAAGACCTCACATCTTTCATTTAACCTCTCCAGGCTGCAGTTTCCTCAACTACAAAATTAAAGTGTTGGACTAGGTGACAGCCAAGGTTCATTCCTTCTCCAATGTCTGGACTACTTCTTACGAATTCAAACGTTTATACAAACTACAGACTCAAACTTTTAAAATACAAATCCTAATGAAGACCCCAAAAAGCTCCATGACTGTCTCAAAACTAATCCATCCATCCAATTTTTACAAATACTAACCTTTGCCTTTAACTATGCAGAACCAAAGTCCAAATCTGCATGTTTATATACACAAACTATGTATAAACTACATACGTGATCAGTCTTTCATTTTGTCACCAGCCTTATAATCCTCAACTACAGTATATGGGAGGCCTTACAGAAATGAAGATGAAAGTAAAATGGAGATACAAGTCCCAACCTGAAAGACGTTTGTGAGGGTTGAATTGCATGCAGTTTGATGATCACACTAAATCAAACAGCACTCTAATTAAAATGGCATGACCAAGGATTTGACCCTGGACATCAAAATTTAAGAGAAACAAAACTGTTGCATAACGATTTAATTGTTCACATAATTAAGCTTCCCCCACCCTTACGAAGCTCTGCCTTGTTGGCATGTTTGTCCCTGAAGCAGATCCACCCCACTGACCCCACTGGCAGCCAGCAGTAGTGAATGGAGGATGGGGCTATTTGGTCTGAGAGTTCCTTTGTGCCTAAGCAAGGACATGTATTCCCAGATCCTCCTGAAGCATACATTTTGCACTGTTTGCCCTGGTTGCATTGCCAGCTTGGTTATCCTTTGCTCACTATGTTTTGGTTTCATTGTCACAAAATCCCTGTGAAGCAGACATTATTATCTCCACACCAGGAAATCAAGACTATGGGCCATTAACCACTTTCCCAAACGCCCACAACTAAGAAAGTGGCAGGGCTGGGAATCAAGCCCTTGCTGTCCACAGGACCAGACCAAGATACACGTACCCACAGGCAACTAAGAATTTTGCATTCCTTCAAACTGATATTCCATAAGCACTTTTTTTAAAATACACACTTAAGGGTTATCTAGGTTCCTCCAGCAGAAGGCCCCACAAAAGGGTTATAAGAGGAGTTGTGGGTGGAAACCAGTTAACTAGCACCCATTTCCTGAGTTATATCAGTGACACTTTTAGGCCAGTGTGGACTGGTATCCCAGTACTTCCAGCTGGGATGCATGTATTCAGTTCTCATTGTACTCCTGTCTCTCAATAAATGATATCACCCTCACCCCATCTTCTACTCCTGAAAAAAAAACAGTGCCTCAGAGGTTAGTTCCCCACTTGAGTAGTCAGTAGGTGAGGCTCAGCCTCCCCCTGCTCACTGCTGCTTCCATCTGACAGTAACCCTGTGATCTACAACATACTGCACATACCAGGTCCTCACACAATACCTTCGCACAGGGAAGTGGATAGGGAAAGGAATGGGTCCTGCAGCCAGTATCATTTTGTTGTTGAAGGAAAAAAGTTTTTCTAGGTGACATGATTAGCTTTGTTGCATGTCTGAGTCTGAGAAAGAGAAAGAGATCCGACTTAAGGAAGTCCGTTGTACACATTGAAATGAATATATTTCCATTTGTTTGATTTATTTTGTTCTTTATATATGTGTATACATATAGTAATGTAACAAATATAATGGAGTATAAGTTAAAATCCCCATCTGAGATTATTGTAAGTACTGTGCTCTAAGAATTACAGTTGTTCTCCTATACCCATCCAAGGTTTCCCTTTCTATAGTTTCCATTACCTGTGGTCAACCTTGTTCCAAAAATATCATCAAATGGCTAATTCCAGAAATAAACTATTCAGAAGTTTTAAATTGTGTGTCCTTTGGAGTGACGTGGTAAAATCTCATGCCATCCAAATCCATACCACCTGGGATATGAATCATCCCTTCATCCAGCATCTCCACGCTGTATACATTACCTAACCATTAATCATCAGCATCATCTGGTTCCCAACATCCAATCCCTGACATCATCATGGCTCCATGATCCAGGATCACCCGAAGCAAATGGTCCTCCTTCCGCTATACCATCAGATGGTCAGTAGCAGCCTAACCCCATATCACAATGCCTACAGCATTCACCTCACTCCATCTCATTATGTAGGCTTCCTATCACCTCACATCAACACACAAAGGGTAGATACAGTACAACAGGGTATTTTGAGAGAGAAAGACCACATTCACACAATTTTTATTACAGTATATGGTTATAATTGTTCTATTTTATTATTGTTCTTACTGTTAATCTTTTACTGTGCCTAATTTATAAGTTCATCATAGGTGTATATATACACATATGCATATATAAGAAAATGTACATATATAAATGTACATATCTACATAAAAAACTAGTTTACATAGAGTTCAATCCTACCCATGGTTTCAGGCATTCATTGGGGGTCTTGGAATATATTCCCCATGGATAAGACAGAACTACTATATTGTTAGAGTTCCTTATCTTAACTAAAGTAAATAACTCCATGACTGATTCTCCTTTGGCTGTCAATGTCAATCTCAAGTCCACAGACAGTTGATCACTTGATGAGAACACAGTGCCAACGAGACCAAGGGCATGGATTTGATCATCTTAGGCCAGTTAACTTCACTTTAGCTCACTTTCCCCAACTGTGGATGAACCAGGATGAATCAGAAAGAAAATTATTCAAAGTGCATGCCCGCCTGCAATACCTGGTTATTGGTAAGATATGTATTTCTTTTCCGTTTTTAAAGACACCCAAATGGTTTAGTCCTCCTATCTGCCACATATATAACCTGATCCTTCTTATCTCCTGAGCGGCAAAACAAAGTAAATAGCAAGAGAATCTCATCGTTCCTACAAGAGCACCGGTTTTACAGGGAAGGGATGTTTTCTGTTTTGATTTGACAGCACCAGTGTCAACAACAGGCCCCGGCACGCTGAAGATCCTCAATTAATACTCTAAATAATCTTAAAATTCTTTTACAAGTCACTCTCAAGTAATTAAGGGCTGGAACAAATTATTCTAGACCGATGTGAGTCCACGACCACAGAATCAGAATTAAGTCAATAGGATCCATGCTGCTGTGCCTGGAACGTAAATGACTACACAGAATTCCACCCTGGGTAAGACAGTCGCTCCCTCGCAATTTACAGCAAATACAGCTAACCTTGTGTTACCTGCATCCCATTTTGTTTTGTTGAATTAGAGAAACTGGGGGAAGCAGTTCTCTAACTCATTTACCCTTAGAGCCCTCTGCAGACAATCCTATTTCCCCAGGTTCCCACAGAGAAAAGCCTCCCTGTCTGTCTGCCAGCTTTTCTGTTTCAACCCTCAAGGCCCCATCTCCTTTCCCAGCCTCTCTCAGAGAGGAGAGGCTGCTCTGTGATGCTTCCCAGCCCAGCCTAACCTGCTCTTTAATTGGCTGGGAGAACCACAATTTAGAGACTCTCCACTCCTAACTGCACTTTTCAAGTCTCGCCTTTTCTGACTCCCCTTTCATTACATTTTCCAGGCAAAGGGCCACAGCTGCAGAGGAATCACGGCACGTCCTTCCCGAATTAAGAGCACTTCAGTAAAGTGGTTTCAGGAAAGGAAAGACACACCACGCTGGCTAATCCCACTCACAGCAGGTACTTCAGTGAAGCCCTCCTTTATTTAACAAGAGCCACGCTCGCCCTGTATTGCAAAGAGATAGCACTTAAGCATGTGGTACCATCCATTTTCTTCTGTCCCGGAATAAACTTTGGCATCCTGCCTATTTTCGCTGGAGTTTCCAAGGCTCCTAACTCTCCCCAATTCCTCACTCCCTTATCTATCATTCCTTCCAGGCAAATAAAGGATTCCGTCTTTAGCATTTACGATGTGTGCATTCTCTCTTTAGCATTTGGCATTTACAATGTGTGCATTTTTCACCCAGACCAACCCAGAATCTGCTGTAGGCATATTCCTGTCTCACAGCCTCCCCTCCCACTGACATTCCATCATCCAAATTCTAACTTAGAGTCTGTTTTCTGCATATCAAGTTTCTGGACCTGAAGTGAGATTTGGTGGACCTTCACATGGCCATATATTCTCTTTCCCTAACCCCACAGTGATTTCACTCTACAATCAGAAATGCCTCATGTAGAATTTCAAGAGGTCCTCTGGCAGCAGGAGCCATATAACTCAAATGGCCCTTACCCATATGCTAAAAATATATATGTAATATGTCACCATTCACATTATATATGGCACAAGAGTGAAATTCCCAAACTTCCCTTATTCATACAACAAATCACTATGCTTAAAGCCGGCCACTCATTAGAGTCATTGGAGAGCTGTAAAATACTGAAGCCTGGGCCTCCCGCCCCTGAGAAATTCTGATTTATCTGGTCACGTGTGGGGTCCAGGCACTGGGGCTTCTCAAAAGCTCCCCTGGTGATTCTAATGTGCAACCCAGCCTGACATCACTGTTTTCAAGGAAGTCATTTTACAAATTGATCATGATGGATTACTATGACCAAGTTCTCACTTGAGATAGAACTTAATAGAGAAAGTCCAAGGACATAAATTTTGGGATCTTCGAACTCTAGACCTCTACTTCTTCTCCTTACTTGCAAAAATTGAATGATAGAACAAGTTCAGCACTAAATTCCATGGGGTCTAGAAGGGTTTTTCTCTGCCATATCACAGATGTTATAGTGAACCTCAAGTTTCTCTTCAAAAAATCAGTATGTCAGTATGTTCAGCTCTCTTATTCTTTAATCCTCTTTGTAGGATTTTTAATACTTCTTTGTAGTTTCAGTAAACAACATTTACCACTAGTTCTGATTAGTATTTCACATCTGTTCCTCTGGTCCGCTTCCCCATTCTGACTCATTCCAGTCACCTGCTCCAGTCGCCTGCTCCGGTCACCTGCTCCAGTCACCTTCTCCGGTCACCTGCTCTGGTCACCTGCTTTGACCCCTGCTTACCTGGTCTGACCTGCCCATAACCATCCTTCCCACCAAACTACCCACCCCACCACTCCAGCCTGTACCCCTGCTCCATTTAAAACAGCCAATCAGAATTAGACTAGACTGTGCGGTCTAATCCTAGCCAATAGGGGAACAACTTAGCAACAGGGGCGACCTCCACCAGGCATAAGTACCCCTTCCCCTCCTTGTCCAGGTGTGCACTCGCCATTGTTCCCTCTGTGAGCTGCACCCTTCTATAGAAGTAAATTGCCTTGCTAAGGAAATTTATATTCAAGTGCTACTTCTTTTGCAGCACAGAAAATTCTACCTATAACAACAGAGCACAGCACTTCATACAAAGTGGCAATCAAGAGATATTCATGGAATGGATAGGTTTTGTACCTACAGTTACATTCCCCCAGGGTGTAGCTATGGCAAAATTATAATGGGGCATCTTCAGGCCTTAACCATTTCAGGCTGGAGTGCTCACGGGGCCTTAACAAGCAGTACCAGGACTGGTGCAGTGGCTCACTTCTGTTATCCCAGCACTTTGGGAGGCTGAGGCAGGAGGATTGCTTGAAGTCAGGAGTTTGAGACCAGTCTGGGCAACATAGTGAGACTCTATCTTTACAATAATTACGATTCAAAATTTAGCCAGGTATGGCGGTGCATGCCTATAGTCCTAGCTACTAAGGAGGCTGAGGTGGAAGAGTGGTTGAGCCCAGGAGTTCTAGGCTGCAGTGAGCTATGATGGTGCCACTGCAGTCTGGCCAGGGTGACAAAGTGAGACTCTGCCTCTAAAAGTAAAATAAATTTTTAAACAGGCAGTACCTCTCTCATCCCCACTTCCCAGCTAAACCCCAGATCCATTCACCTTCCAGTGCTCTAAGGAAATGGTTTTGATCTGCTCTACGTGAAATTTGTTGACTTGGCCAAACAGGTCCAGGCCTGATAACAGGATGCTGAAAAGGGTTTGCCAGGGAATAAGAAAACTGACATCTTTTCACATTTCAAAAGATAATCTGAGAGCAAAGGTTCTTTCTGTCTTGGCTTCTACTAAGCGCCCCACTGGAAACAATGGCTGCCCTCCTGCAGAGCTTCTCCTCGGGGGAGAGAGGTGTGTTCTCCTCCCCGACAGCTTCTACCCACTTGATTCACAGTTTAGAGAAAACTTGCAGCAATCCGAAGTCCCTGAGCAACAGCATTCCCTAACACAAATATATACAGCACAAAACAGGAACAATACACATTCCACTGCAGTGAGGAGAAGACTTTTCCCCATTTTAAAACCAGCTTTGCAGTTAGGTAAATGTAACAGTCTAGAGGACTGTCATCTATCTTTCAAGTTGTCCTTTCTTCTGGAAGTCAACAAAGTCAACCAACAAAATTATAGACTTCTGTTTCACTTTAGGGAAGTAAAGAGAAACAGAATTTGCAAGTCTGGAATTCACATCCATCATACACCTGTAACTTGGTACTAAGCATTCATTACCTCTGAGAAAAGCAGAAAAAAAGACAGACATCAGATCTGAACCAAAAATTTTGCAAATGAGTGAGTGAATATATGTATACTGAGTGAGAGAATATCTATACAGAATAATTTCAAGTTTTTTAATCGAAAATAATGTACATTTATTATACAAAAGACAAGATACACGGCTTGACTTTGTTTATGGTACATTTGGTTGCTATTGGCATGATATCTATGGATAAAGTCAATTATATTAAGTAACCTAATTATAACATAGCATCATTGCAATAATAGTTCCAGACCTCAGTGTGGAACTTAGTTAAATATATACAGACTTATAGTTAAATATACGCATACTTATAGTTAGGTAGCTCTGGAATCTTTCCCATTGGTCATTTTAGATCATGAAGTTATAATATAATAAACTATCTTCTCAGTTGATAAAGTTTCTTTGCTTGGTCAAACTTTAGTCAGCTTCCTGAATCTTCTCCTAGGCTCATCTGTACACTTCCTTGTAAAATCTAGTTTTACCAAAGAATTCTGCTGAGTCAGTTAACAGGAACCTCCAGTAGAGAGTACTCAATAACTGATCACCTTCAGTAGCTGATCGGGTTCCTCATCCTCCACCATACCCCACGTGCTATCTCGTCCCCCTGGCCTTTCCTCAGCAAGAATCCTGGAAGGTCGTCGGTTTAGCCAGAATCCCCATCCCCATTGATGTTTCCTCTTAGTACTTTTCTATCCACTGATCCCGCCTTGTTCCTTAGCTACAAATTTTCACTTGCCCATGCCATATTCACAGTGGAGCCCAATCTCTCCCCTCACTCCCCACATAGGTCCTTATACCTAAATTGATGGTCCTGAATAAAGTCTTGCTTATCATGCTTTAACAAGGTCACTGAATAATTTTTTTCTCTAACACAGTGCACTAAGTAGACACTGTGTAATTATTTACATAATACACTGCAATGCTATTAAGTCTGTTAATATCATACTTCAGTGGAGTGAACAAAACCAGCATCCTAAATACCTAATTGAAACCTCCAAAAAACTTACTCTCAAAATATAGTTCATGTCAAGGAATGATCTAATTCGTTAACTGTACCTAAGATTTTATCATCAGTTGTGATGTTTCAGACTTGGTGCTGAAGTACAGGAAAAATGTTCAGACGTGAAATTTTTAATCCATTCCATTTATTCCACGAGCATATATTAAGGACCCAGCATATACCATGGAACAAGCTCTGTGTTAAAGGAAGATTATTTTTAAATGAAGAGAACTCACAATCTAGCAAGAGAAAGAGATATGTGGGCAAATGTCATTTCACTACGCTGATGTGACAAAGACTCCATAAGACATCCAAGTAAAGTACTGACAGGGTACAGGAAGGAAACTCTCGCCTCCTCCTGAAAGGGTCAGGGGAGGCTTCTTGGAGGAGGCAACACTAGCACTTGGTCTTAAAGAATACGTGTTTCATGGACACAGGGAGGGTAACATCACACACTGGGGCCTGTCGGAGGGTGGGGGAGCTAGGGGAGGGATAGCAGGGGGCGGGGGGATTGGGGAGGGATAACATTAGGAGAAATACCTAAAGTAGATGACGGGGGGATGGATGCAGCAAAACACCAAGCATGTGTATACCTATGTAACAAACCTGCACATTCTGCACATGTACCCCAGAACTTACAGTATAATTTAAAAATAAATCAATAAATAAGTGTTTGCCAGCAAGCAAGTTCAGAGGCTTGGCTGAAAGACAGCCACCTTGGGAAGGATGCATCAGAATCTTGGGGCTTGGGCAAGTGAGGGGTGGCAGGTGGTGGACTACTTAGAAAATTCAGAGGTAGCATGCCTGTTCTTTTGTGGTAAAAACAACAGGCTAGAGGGAATCATGTGAGTTTCTGGGGATACACAAAAAGATAGAATGATCAAGCCCAGTAGGAAGCATGGGTTAATGTCAGAGAACTGAGTCCTAGAGAGACCTCCATTTTCTTCTGACATTAATTGGCAGTGGAAGAGGTTCCAAATCCCTCTCTATACATTTGCATAATAAAAAGCTGCTGAGCTGAGCCCTATGCTAGGGAAGCTCATTCTTCAGTGTGACTTCCAAAGGCACAGCCTTGCATCTCACCGTCTGTGACCTCATTTGCAGGCATATAGAACAGGGGAGTGATTTCAAAGCCTAAAACTTGCAGCCCAGAATCTGCCTTAACTATTTCTTATCACCAACTAAAGTTTACAGGTTTGAAAGAAAACAAAGTGCCCAAACCACCATAGATGTACTTTTTACCCCAGGGAAGCGTCTTCCCAAAAGATGCAGCACGAATTTCTACGTGCATAGTTTAAGCGGTCATGTGCAGAAAAGCCTAAGGATGCAAATCTTTTTATTTAAAAAATCAAGATGTAGCCTATGCACCATGTAAATGTTAGTTTAAAATGCGCTTCTCACAAATTCATTAGTGTGTGACTTTGCACATATTTAAGATTTGGGGGTTTCTTTTCCACCCAGGTGTGAGAGATGATAATCCAAAACACACGTGCAAAGGTACAGACGACAGCACCTTACCGTTAAAACTCGGGTGACACTCTGCTTCCAGAGCTGTCTCCTCCCAATCCTAAACATTGTAGCAGCGCGTGCAGTGCATGGACTGGCTGGAGGCAGCTCTTCCGGAATGGTCTTCTAACTCCTGGGAGACCTGCTCAAAACCCAACAGGCTTCCGAATGGAAAGACCAGAATTTTACTTTCACGTTTCTAATTTGCATGTATCATTTACTACATTCACAGAATAAAAAATAAAACTCTACTTATACCACTCAAGTGTTTCTCCTAGAGTCTGTTCCCTGGGCCTCTCCTCTTTCTCAAAGCCTGGTGTTGTTAGGGTAATACTGCTTATACACTACACAGTTAAACCATGCCTCTTAATCATGTTTATCAACCAATCAAAGCGTGTCAACTGCTCAGTAGCAACACAACTCCTTCTGTTGTTCAATTCATTCTGTACACTGTCCAACAATAAGCATTGAGTCAACAGAGATATCTAAATAGTTTCTTTGAACAATGAGAAACTTTAAACCACATTAAATTAGCAGAGAAGCCACAGCTCTGAATATATTGTCCACATCAAGAAATTCAGTCTTACTTTGTCTAAGCAACTTTGCAAGCACGATGCACTGCCAGCATTGTGACTAATTGCCAGATAGGCTAATTGTGACCCAAAGGAGCCATTTTCTCCCCCATAAAGAACAAGAAGTCCATTTCATATGCAAATAACAAACGATGTCCATAAATTACCTGTGCTCACACAGTTGCACACACACATCAGCCAAGGCAATTTATTCTATGTAGCTAAACATCTTGATCATCCTAACTGTGAAGACGTAATGGGAAAACACTGCCAAATGCTTTCAGAGATCTCTCGTGTATGGTTTCTCCCATCAAGATGAGTAAAAGGCAGGCCATTTAAGGTTGGCCTTGTTGAATCTAGAATTTAGGCCTTGGAATTCAAGGTCCAGTAACTCCAACCCTAAAAGGTCATCCAAGGATAATCAGGAAATTGGGGACTCATCCTGGTAATATCCTGCTACTCAACCTCAGTGGAGTCTGACGTGGAGGCCAGGGTGCTGACATGGTATCAGAACATGGGACATTCACCTGGTCAATATCCAATGCTAGGGCACAGCCTGCATATGTCAGGTTAACAAACAACATTTAGACCTGAATATTATTTGGTAAGCAAATAACTAGAACACAGGAAGTTCAAGTTTGTTTGCAGGACTTTTTTTTTTTTTTTTTTTTGAGACAAGGTCTCACTCTGTCACACAGGCTGGAGTGCAGTAGCATGACCACCTCTCACTGCAGCCTCAACCTCCCGGGATCAGGTGATCCTCCCACCTCAGTCGTCCTAGTAACTGGAACTATAGGCAAGCGTCACAACACCCAACCAATTTCTGCATTTTTTGTAGAGACAGGTTTTGCCATGTTGCCCAGGCTGGTCTCAAACTCCTGACCTCAAGTAATTGCCGAGCTCGGCCTACCAAAGTGCTGGGGTTGTAGGCATGAGCCACCAGGATATTTGTTAAAGTCAACCTCTGGGTGTTGGTAAGTGGCTGTGGTCCATTCTCATAAAGAGCAGTGAAAACAGTATCTATATTCTGAGTCCCTCCTCTGGGTGGTGCTGAAAAGGCACCAGAGAACAGCAGTAGAATCAGATCCCCCTCACGTGGCACCTCCTGTCAGTCCCAAGAATCCTCTGTCAACCCATGACCTCAGGACAAACATGTTGCAATTCATTACATCGCTGATTATCGTCCATTAGTTACATTTAAATCGGCGCTTCCCTGATGGCATTTTAGGCACCATCTTCATTACATCAGCAGTAGCCCATTTACAACGCAGGGCTCCGGGAGAGGTACTTCCTGGGAAGACTTCCACAGATGGCTGATGGCATGCATTTTGTGTTTGGCAGGCATACCGTGACTCTCTTGAGGCTTCACAGCAAACTGCAAAGTCTTCCAGCCTCTGTGGCTGAATTTCAACTCCTCTGGCCAAGGTAGATGGTGTCTTAAGGGATCTTCTTGAGAGTCTCAGGCCCACTGGAAGTTGTTGAACAATACAAATGAAGCAAAGCCAAGCCTGAGTTTACAACAAGCCACCTACCCCCCAGTCCCTGCCAGAACACAAGTTGATTTCTGGTATTTGGAGGGAAATTATCAAACACTGCTCAGAAGGAAAGTCAGGAAGGCTTTCCTACCAACAGTTTCCACCAGGCACAAGCTTCAGCTGGCAGGGCTCTATGCACAGGATTCATGCGAGGGAGGTCTGCAGCCCCAACTGGGTGGATAGTGCATCTTTCCAGGCTGAAAATATTGGTCATTGACAAATCCGGTCAGATATAATGGGAAAGCAAGAGTAGACAATGGACCTCATGTGGGCAGAAGGCTTCATCCAGAAATCCATGTACCTGCGGGCAAAGTTTAAGGATCCACTTTCATTCATTGAACAAAAGCTTGTGAGTGCCTTTTATGGAGCCAGACACTGTGCTATATACTATGAATAGACAGCTAATAAAAACAGACATTTACTCAGACATTTAAAAATATTAACTATAGACTGCATAATTATCCTGTGCAACACTCAGAATGAAAAACTAATGCTGCCTATTAAACACATCCATTTTAAGGTCCATTCTGATTTCACAGATGTTAAAATATAAAAAATGTACATCTCCTAAAAAATAAAAAAAATGGTCATTCTTGCATTTACTGGGGGATGATATTAAGCAAATATATAAATGAATGTGTAATTACAATTAAAATATTATAAATTTTGATAAGCATCTTATAAGAAAATAAGGCACAAGCTTTACTTGGACATATGTTCTGAATCATTATCATTTTATGCTTACAAGTGTAAAATTTTCTAAACTCATCTCTAAATTATGGAGTCATCTACTCTGCATCTTGAAGCCTTGAATGTAACCTGTGCCATGTGGCTCAATAGAAAAGTGCAACCTTGGGATCAGACAGACCTGAACTTAAATCCCAGCTATGTGACATCAGAGATTTTGTCTCCTAAATTAGACGTCAAAAATAAAAGCACTCACCTAACAGACTGGTAATGATTTAAATACATTTAAAACTCCTGGATCCTCATAGGTACCTAATACATGAAATAAATAACCACAATTTTTATCTGCACAAGAGTTATGACTATAATTAATGGCAATATCTATGGAGAGGACAAATTCCTAAATCTTAACCTAACCCACAAATTTCAGTCCAGAGCCATTTGAAAATTTTGCTCTCAATTTCTGAGTATGTCCCAGCAAAAGAGTGTATCCAAGTTTCATCAGTTACTAGCTACTCGTTTTTCATGGATTTCCATCTCTAAGAATGTCTTACTGAGGCCCAATGGGATCAAACATATTCATCAGTTTAATAGTCTTGTAAACAGTGATACAAAGAACAGCATATAAAAATGGCAAATGAGTTCAGTGGGATGAATGAGTACCATATTTCTCCCATTCTGCATTGTACATTTGTCTTCAGGCTTTACCATATTGAAATGTGATCATTCCAAATGCAATATGATATTGCATCGTATATTCAATATCCTCTTATAATGGCTGTTGGCCAGATAAAAATCATGACATAAGTGTCCTTACCAGAGCTTGTGCACACCCAGCTGTCACCCAAGTGGTATCACAAAGCCATAACAATACCCGGAAGTTACAGCCAACAAACCAGGGAAGGTCCATGTGAGGAAGGAATGTGTGTCCTGGTTGTTTTCTAAAAATCTTCACTGACGCTTTCTGGGAAGATCAAGAAAACATCAGCACTGCAACTTACAGGAAGGATGTTAGTGGAGTGGAAGAAAATCCCAGAAGAGTCAGACCCTACATGTGAAAAAGTTTTAGAAGTTTCTGAACTAATTCATTGCACTTATCTTTGTATGAATGCCCAGGGATAATATGCAATTTTTTAATATCTATGTTTAAAAGAGCTTCTTCAATTAAAATAAAATTGAAATTCTAAAGAAAGCTATGAATCCTACTTTAATGGACAGATGTTTTTTCTTCTTGGTGGTGAATGACCCTGTGATGTGTTTCATCTGATGATGGATTGGTCAGATGAATACAGTTTTTGAGTTCTAATGATCAAAGAAAATTTTTTGGAGAAGGGAGAATTTAAGGCAAGCCCTAAGAAAGGGTAAGTTTCATACATAGGAAAAATAGAATGTAACATATGTGAAAAATTATCCTGGAGACTGGAATTCAAGAGAGCCCATCTTGTGTTACAGTTTTAAGTAAAAATGATTGATTAATCTCCGAAAGGTATGTTGAGGCTGAATGGTGTGTGTCAATCTAAGGTAGTGGCCATCGCAGGCAGTTAAGGAGTCATTGAATTGACAAAAATCTTGTTTAGGAAGGTTCCACTGGTATTATAGCTGCACACAGGTAGGGCTGAAGTGGAGAGAGACTGAAGGCAGTCTCCTGGGCATGAAGAAATAAAGAATTCAATAGAGGGGTGGAAGCCATGGTCACCTAAATCACCTAAAAATGAATACACACGGTCAGGTATGGTGGCTCACGCCTGTAATCCTAACACTTAGGGAGGCCAAGGCGGGCAGATCACAAGGTCAAGAGTTCGGGACCAGCCTGGCCAACATATTGAAACCCCATCTCTACTAAAAATACAAAAAATTAGCCAGGCATGGTGGCAGGCACCTGTAATCCCAGCTACTCAGGAGGCTGAGGCAGGAGAATCACTTAAACCTGGGGAGCAGAGGTTGCAGTCAGCTGATAGCACCCTATTGCACTCCAGCCTGGGTAACAAGAGCGAGACTCTGTCTCAAAAAAAAAAAAAAAAAAAAAGAATAAATTCACAATCTAAATAAAAGGAGCAAGTCTCCTTGTCCCTGTCCAATATTTTGCTGCCCCTAAGCTGCTCCTCTAGAGAAATTCTGACAAAAAAATAAAAACCACAAACAACTTGACGGAACTTGACAACTGGTAGCAGAGAAAAGGATACCGTTGTCAGAGAGGACTCCATGTTTCCCAGCTTGGGTAAAGAATCAACATAACCTAAGCAGAAGTACAGGAATCTAGAGAAAGTACATTTTGGAGACTAGATGACTAAGGAAATGTGAATAAAGCGCTAATTCTTTACTTTTCCTTTTGGTCTTTCCATCTTAAAAACATGAAGGCCAGTATGATTATATGCAAAACCAAAACCATCCAGTATCTTTTTCTTTATACTATAATAATTTAAAAACTCATAATAAAAAGGAAGTAAAGGAACCAATAGTATTGATGCCATAATCATCTGAGCTGTACTCACAAAAGAAGGTAGTGATTCTAAGAGCTTCGAATGGAGTGATATGGTTTGTTGATTTTGCCACCATTTTCATGGATTGAAATTATACAGCATAATCCTTAAAAGATGCACAGGTTTCCTGGGAGCCTCGTCTGTCAAAATTCAAAAGAGAGGATGGGGAAGAGAAGAGAAGTCCCAGAGGAGGACACAGAAAGCTGACGCATTTAGAGCAGAGCAAGCAGTAAGAGCATCTAAGTTCTGCAGTTTGGAGGAAGAGAGGCTTGGCGCTAAATGCACATCCCAGATGTTATTTTGCATAGTGCCTTTCATATAGCAAGTATAAGAATTTGGAACGTTTGGCACTTACAGGGATACATTAAAGGAAAGACTATCTCAGGAGCATCTTTGTCTTCCCTGATGACACTTCCATATACCTGCAGAAATAATGTTGTTCTGGCTTTAGGACAGTACGCTTCCGGTCCTGAATCTTGCACATACTGTGTGGTTGTGTGCCCTCTGATGAACAACCAGCCAGCCACACTGGACCCATCTTCCCCTAAATTATATGAGACAGGTGACCCAGTGATCTTGCAGGTACCTTCTGGCTCCAAGAAAAATGCGCAACCTAAGTGAAGAATCTCAGACCCCAGGCATACTGCATGCTCAAAGTAACTACAATGTTATCTTCATATGATTTCTACATGTACTATCTTATAATATGCTACACAAAACATCAGAAAACTTATGAGAGCACCTGATCATCTGAAATGAAGCCTATCACTTAAACACTGCAGTACTGTTACGCCTATGATAATATTGTTTTCTCCATATAAGAGTTTTTTTTTTCTTTCCAGATACCCATATTTTGAACAAATTATGCTCCCTAAACCATCAAACTTTTTTTTTTTGAGACAGAGTTTTGCTGTTGTTGCCCAGAGTGCAATGGCATGATCTTGGCTCAATGCAACCTCTGCCTCCCAGGTTCAAGCAATTCTCCTGCCTCAGCCTCCCAAGCAGCTGGGATTACAGGCATGCACCACCACACCCAGCTAATTTTTTTTTTTAGTAGAGAGGGGGTTTCTCCATGTTGGTCAGGCTGGTCTCAAACTCCTGACCTCAAGTAATCCACCTGCCTCAGCTTCCCAAAGTGTTGGGATCACAGGCGTGAGCCACCACGCTCAGCCATCTTCTTTGTATATAAAGCTGTAGTGCTTTCTAAAATTTTTCTCCCAAACCTAGACACACAAAGCTCATGGGTTGTGAATGAAGACATATAAATTAAATTTTAGATGCAAAACACCAAGATTATTATAGTAAGTCTTTCTGGCATCCTGCTTTTGGTTCTGCTGCCTAGCACAGTTATGTTTCATGTAGAGTCTCTTCCGACAGTATCGCCTAGCTGGGTGTTTGCAGTTGTTACTTGTTTAGAACCAAAATTTCAGCATTATACTATACAGAACCCAGAAAAAAACACTTCTTTATTAGAAACTTGTCTGTAATTAACATCTAAAAGACAACCAACAGCTTGGGAATAACCCCATGCCTTAATTACTTGTACTTTCAGAAATTCAAAGTCCAAACAAATATACAACCACAATTAATTAGAGAGATAGGAAAAGAAAGCTTATTAACATGGTAATTCTTGCTTTATGAAAGCATTAGAAGCTGACGTTTTTTACCTTTTTGCTACCTTTTAATTAATGTTTTTCCACTTAAACGTTGGTGTTCTAGGGCACCTAAGCATAATTCTTTTCCCGAATATAAAGTAAAAATATTCATATACTCCGTCTCTCTCTCTTTTTTTTGAAGCAGGGTCTTGCTTTGTCTCCCAGGCTGGAGTGCAGTGATACAACCATGGCTTACTGCAGCCTCAAGCTCTTGGGCTCCAGCGATCCTCTCACCTCAGCTCCCTAAATAGCTGGAACCACAGGCATGCACCACCAGACTCGGCTAATTTCATACTTATTTTTTGTGGAGATGGGTCTCCCTATGTTGCCCAGGCTGGTCTCAAACTCCTGGGCTCAAGTGATCCTACCGCCTCAGCCTCCCAAGGTGCTGTGATTATAGGTGTCAGCCACCAAGCCTGGCCCATATTTTCTCTTTTTCGATTGTGATTTAGTTTATCAGGTATGTATTGCAAAGGAAAATATATTTCATTTCATAAGTCATTGCTCATGCCTTGACCTGGTCGCTGGTTTTGAAGACATCAAGGAGCAGTTAATAATGGGGAGAACTCCCCAGCCTCCATCCTCCTGCACTCACTCTATCCCACCAACAGACACACACCACCCTGCAGAAGCCCAAGAGCTGTGGAAAGGAAAGTCCAGGGCTCCAGTGTCCCTGAGGGAGCCTTTTGGGGCTATCTTCGCTGTTATCACAGCCATGTTAGTTTTCATTAAGAAGAGAAAGTAAAATAGGTTTACCAGTAAAGATAAAAATCCTCATTTAACCCTGGATTTAGGTCCTCTTTGCTTTTCTGTTGCACTAAGATATCACGAAACTGGCAAACTGAAAATCATATTCTCCTCCTACAGAAAGATTTAATGAGAAAAGCGAATCAAATGGCATTTAATATAAAATAAAATCCTGATAATAGGAATTGTTAGTTGACTCAAGAGACATCTTCTAAAAGCAACAAAGAATCACCCCAGCCCAAGGCCTCTTACATCACTCCATCAGAAGCACACTAATAAACCACCATCATAGAGGAATTTCCCAACTTGGGATAGCTTGACTTTTATCACAAATAAAAATCCATAAAAATAGGCAAGACATATCCACAAACACTGATTTAGCACTCACGCCCACACTAAGGAGTTTGGAACTAAAATGGGATACATTGATTTGATAGGCAGAAAGCTTTTGATTACAAGAATGTGATCAGAGACAGCAAATCAATTTTTTAAAGCAAACAGCAATTTCTGCAAAGAAAGTTCTGTCTCTGAAAAGCTTAAGAATAGGCCTAGGGGGACATGGATGAACCTGGAAACCATCATTCTCAGCAAACTGACAGAAGAGCAGAAGATCAAACACCGCATGTTCTCACTCATAGGCGGGTGTTGAACAATGAGAACACATGGACACAGGGAGGGGAGCACTACACACTGGGGTCAGTTGGGGGGAAATAGGGGAGGGAGGGTGGGGGGTGGAAAGCTGGGGAGAGATAGCAAGGGGAGAAATGCCAGATGTAGGTGATGGGGAGGAAGGCAGCAAATCACACTGCCACGTGTGTTCCTATGCAACAATTTTGCATGTTCTTCACATGTACCCCAAAATGTAAAATGCAATAAAATAAATAAATGGGAAAAAAAAAAAAGAATAGGCCTAGGGAGACATCAAAGGAAGATATTTCTAGTCAGAAAAAGAATGATTTGATCACCCCAGAAATAGAGCACTTGGTGGCTGATCAGTGTTCAAGGGGAGGCTCAGGGCCTGTGCTTTCGGTAACTCCCAGCCTCTACCAATATCACCCCAAATTCAGAGGGCAGGGATTGATATGTCTTATTCATAGTATATTTCTGGGTTTTCCAACTGCTCATTAAATGAAGACCAGCCCATTTATAACCTCATCCAGGATCTAATTATGTCTTTAAATGTCAAACTATCTACAGTTACAAATTGCATTAGAGTTACTCCACTACCAAGAAAACAAAATTTATATTGCCAAGGAAGACAAAAATAACCCAATTGATTTACTCATTGGTGTTTTCTTTCATTTTTTTTTTTTTTTTTTTTTTTAAAGATAAGGTCTCACTCTGTTGCCCAGGTTGGAGTGCAGTGGTGCGATCATAGCTCACTGCAGCCTAGAGCTCCTGGGATAAAGTGATCCTCCTACCCCAGTCTCCCAAGTAGCTGGGACTACCTGTGTGTTCTGTATTTGACCTTTCTTAAACACTGTAACATAATCTGTGATAAACGTCATCACTACCTAATGTATTGTCACAAGACAAATCTCTGACCTGCCATTTCCTTCAACAGCAAAATTGCTACTAATAAAATATGATTAGAGATCAAACATAAACTTCATTTTTCATACACATAAAGAATACGTTCATCTTATTTCTAGCAAGACTAAATTATAGAAACTCTGTACAGGTCAAATATTCCTTCAGAGCTTTTTTGAGGATGAGTTTCAACACTTCTTACTAAAACCAGCATCACTTCTTAACAGAGCAGAGGTGAAAGGAAGCCCAATTAAAGTGAATGTATACATATATTTCTATCATAAATATATTTGGCAATAGCTTTATGATGTAATACGTTGTTCCTGCTTTTAAAAGAATTGTCAGCTTCCTGACGTTCCATCTATCATTAACTCTTCTACTGGAAACAATTAACATTAGGCCTTATATTCAAATGTAGCCCCTGGGTAGGTTCAAACATTCAAATGAAATGGGACAATTAACTCCAGAAATCAACTTTCATCGACTGAAGTACATTCCAAGTTGGGGACATAAACGGACCTAGATATGAAGACATAAAGAACAAGATAAGTCAAGAATTTTGAAAATATATCCCTTGGTTATTCAATATTTTCAATGGAATTAATCTGAAAAATTATTTTCTTTGGATTGTTTTACCTTTCAAATATTATATCATTCAAAATGTGGGATGGTTCCTGTTTTGTTTTGGTTTGGGTTTTGGTTTTGTTTTGAGATGGAGTCTCGCTCTATCACCGAGACAGGAGCGCAATGGTGCAATATCA
Organism: Sapajus apella; assembly: GCF_009761245.1. Classification (NCBI taxonomy): domain Eukaryota; kingdom Metazoa; phylum Chordata; class Mammalia; order Primates; family Cebidae; genus Sapajus; species Sapajus apella. The sequence goes on along the minus strand of NW_022436951.1, from coordinate 28,067,134 downwards.
GCTCGCTGCCACTTCTGCCTCCCAGGCTCAAGTGATTCTCCTGCCTCAGCCTCCCAAGCACTGGAAATACAGGCGCCACCACCACGCACAGCTAATTGTTGTATTTTTAATAGAGATGCGGTTTCACCATGTTGGTCAGGCTGATCTTGAACTCCTGAGCTCAGGTGATTCACCTGCCTCAGCCTCCCAAAGTGCTGGGATTACAGGCATGAGCCACTGCGCCCAGCCAGTTCCTATTTTAATAGGAACCAAAGACAGTGAAGAAAGACCCTAAAGGTCAAACCTGCTGGTAAAATTTCTTTTCTACACGGTAAGAAAATTAAGTCCATATTTTAGTCGTGATTTAAGAGGAAATATTACATATTTTAAGAAAATACTTTAATATACTCATTCATCTCACCAAAGGCAATCAAAATATATTTATTAAGCTTCCCTGATATACCCTGCACAAGGTTATTCAAAACAGTTCCTTCCCAGAAAGAGCTTATAATCCATTAAAGGAGACAAAACTAACTAAGTGGAATAATAAAGTACTAAATTATCAGAACGTATCAAGGCTGGGGGCAGCCAGGCTGCTGTATCAAGCTCATGAGTCGACACATGTAAAATAGACCCTTTTATCTGCAATAAGTTTTAGAGGATAAGCAAAGAACTTTTCATAAAACTCAGTTTTGAAGTTGGTCTAAATCACTTTAGTGAAGGAGGAGCAATTGCATGACTTAAAATTAGAAGGAAAAATGTAAAAGCTAAATAAAGTCTGCAAGATTTTCCTTTCATAATCGAAGAAAATAAAGGAAAATGTGTTCCTGAGAGAGGTGTTCTGAAAGTGAGCAAGAGCAGGCCAGGGAAAGTCTTTCTCTCTGCTTCTCCACCTTCTTCCTCCCCCTTTCTCAAAATAGAGGGTTAACATTTGAATCTGCTGCCCATTAAACCACCCCAGTGTTTATCTCACTGCTGCTTTCTGAGCGAGGCTGGTTCCACCTTCCACATTGGGACATCTCAGCCTCTTTCCCTCTTAACCTTCCCAGCTGCTTTCCATCTCCTTCCTTTCTCACCCAGAAACCTAAAGGAAAATGATCTTAGCCAATTCTCACACGTCCTCTCTCACTCATCACCAATTTTCTCACCATTCGGTGCTTCATTTTGAAACAACTTAAGACCACACAATCAACAAGAAGTCAAAGGCAGACTGATAGGGTTTCATTCTATGTCTCCACCCACATCTCATGTGGAACTGTCATCCCCACATGTTGAAGGTGGAGCCTGGTGGGGGGTGACTGGATTATGGGGATGATTTCCAATGGTTTAGCACCATTAGACATGGATAGGTCAATTTCACTGATTAAAAGTAAGAGACTCTTGGCCGGGCGCAGTGGCTCATGCCTGTAATCCCAGTGCTTTGGGAGGCAGAGGCAGGCGGATCAAGAGGTCAGGAGTTCAAGACCAGCTTGATCACTATGGTGAAACCCCATCTCTACTAAAAATACAAAAATTAGCAGGGCGTGGTGGCACACACCTGTAATCCCAGCTACTCAGGAGGCTGAGGCAGGAGAGTTGCTTGAATCCACGAGGTGGAGGCTGCAGTGAGCCGAGATCACATCACTGCACTCCAGCCTGGGTGACAGAGCGAGACTCCATCTCAAAAAAAAATAAAAGTAAGAGACAGCTGAACCTTCGTGTGGCCATTCATACAAGTCCCTGTTTCAATGATGGTTTAGCACAGCACCCGAGTGCTGTCTGGTGACAAAGTTCTCACAAAAGCTGGTTGTTTAAAAGTGTGTGGCCCTTCCCCCCTCACTCTCTCTGTCTCCTGCTGCCATGGAAAATGTGCTTGCTTCCTCTTCGCCTTCCGCCGTGATTGTGAGTTTCCTGAGGCCTCCCCAGCCATGCTTCCCGTTAACCCAGTGGAAACATGAGTCAGTTAAATCTCTTTTCCTTATGAATTACCCAGTCTAGGATACGTCTTTAACGCAGTGTGAGAACAGACTATACACAGACCAAGAGAACTCAGCATCCTGAGTGGGTTTCACTGCCAAATGGAAGAAAGCAGGATGTGCCCAGCACATCACATAATAATAACAAAGCATAAAGAAACAAAAATTGGAGGGGTTAATTCACTGAGTGATGTAGAGCAATAAGAGAAAGGCTATTGCTTTTTTAATTCAGGAAATGCGCAAAGTTGAAAACAGCAGTCTCCTAGGAGAAAATATGAGGCAACTATGACTACAAGAACTAAGGCTGAAGGCAATTTTTCTCCAAACCGTTATCCTCATTTGTGAATTACTTTTTTCTCTTTAAGAAAAAAAAGAAAATCAATAAAAATGGAAAACATTTTAAATCACAAAAGTTTGTGTTACAGAAGATTTTCAAAATGGTAAGCAATCTATTTAGAGTTTATGTTTTCCTAATTAGTTCTATTTAACTCTGGTAGAGATTAAACCTTATTAAAATCAGTTCAAAACTCATATTTCAATATTACATTTTACTCTAACATACAAGGAAAAGCAAGACATGAGGGGAGGGAAGGTCTTGGCCAAGAACGTGCAATCATGAAGAAAAAAGAACTTCAAGAATCTCCTACCCCTTCCTGCAAACCACCACCACCATTCACACTTCCCAGTCAGGTGGTACATGCTGTTCTCTAAACACATTTTGCAGGGTCTGACACAACCTTCATTCCATCTGTGCTGGTCACTGTCCCATTTACGAGTCAAGAATCTGCTCCCATGGCCCTTCCTCCATAGCACTCTTCCTGAATCCCATGGATGGCTCCCTTCTCTGAAATTCTACAGTTCATTCCTCGAATCCAATCATTTTCATACTAAATAATAATTACATTTTAGAAACAGACTTTACGCTGGGATATTTTTTAAAACAAAGACTATGAATACTGTAACTAACACAATATCTGACATATAACAGGTGCGCATTAAATACATGTTGAACGGGAATTTTTTGACATCACCTATGCTGTGTATAGTCATCAACCAAAACTATTTTCTACCGTTGAGTAATACCACGATATTATTTTTATCCCCTTGAAGGTGTCCTTTTTCATGAGATTGTTGTTCTCATTTTTGTTGTCTTTTTTCTTTGTTAACTCGCTGCTATAGTGAGTTGTTTGAGGATATGCGGTAAAAGAACTCATTAATAAGCGTAAAGGGAGAATCCCAGCTCCTTTGAGTGTCCCTTTGCCTATGTGTTTCCCTAGATAGACAGAGGATAGAAATTGCCCATCCTGCATTTCTACACTCCTCTATTAGCAGAGAGTGAAGCGTGAGGTTTACAGCATGATCCAGCTCCCACATTTTTTCCCACAGAGCAGGTGCTCTTTTTTATTATCATTTTATTGAGTGATTATCAAATGGGATAGAATTGCATGCTGAAATTTTGTGAACTGAATTATTCATAAGAGTGAATTTCAGTATACTGAGCATCAACTTGCCATGGCTCAGCTAAGGTTCACAAATATTTTCCTTACAGGGAATTGTTGTTGCAATTTTATTGGTAACAGGGATGTCAAATTGGCAAAGTTCTACTATTAGTAATGGATCTGTAGACCACAGAAACAACACTGTACCTGCAATCAACAGACAGGTTTATCTAGCTTTTAAGAAGAAATCCCCAGATTCCAGTTACAAGATTTACAGCATTTCAGTCTTATGCCCTATAAAATCTTATGTTCGGAGGTTCATAAAATGAGATTAATCCAGAGATACTGCATGTTGGGTTCTTCTCTCCCTTCAAGCACAATACACTAAATGAAGTGCAGTCTATACAGACTCCGCAAACAGCTGGCTACTCGTGGAGGTTAGCTGCCATCCAGTGGCTGAAAGTATAACTCACCCTTCGACCATTGCTTAAAGAGCTAAGGAAATGCAAAACGGACCCATGTCTCATGAGTACATCAAAGGTTATCAATTATTTACACTTACTGTCTCATATTTACAAAGAAGACAGAATGCTGGGAAATTACTTAATGCTTTAATGCATTTTTCAGTTCTAACCCATAAGAAACTTGTCTTTATGTTCCAATGATTTCCCTTTCAAAAATTTCCAATTTAGAAATTTTCTCTACCTATATCAAATGACCAAAGTTAAATAATAAAATAATCATAAATAATAAAATATATTTTACTTTGTGGAAAATATTGAGGCAAAAACTTTTATCTCAATATCTAAAGAAGAAAATATGTAAATATAGCCGTATGGTAACCCAATATTGATAGTTACATAGTGAATTATTTGAGTTGATTTTGCTCATTTTCTCTCATTTAAAATTTAACATCATTCTTTTCTTTAAGATCCTTAACCTCTTTTAAATAATTCTAACACTAGGACTTTTAAATATACTTTATTTTTGTTATAAAAATAACACAGTTGATTGGAACATTAAAAAATCACCATAATACGAGCACAATTAACATATATTCTTCTACTCAGTGAGAAATATTCTAGCTCCCATTTTCTTAATAAAATACACACAGGCATAAGTGTATATGTGTGTGTGTGTGTGTGTGTGTGTGTGTGTGTGAGACACACACACACATCTATTTTTAGTTTAAAATGTATCATGTACACTTTCTCATATTATTGAATATTCTTCAAAATATGAACTAACAATTGTATACGATATAGATTATGCAGGCCTTGATTTATTTAGCCAATTTTTTTTTTTTTACTTTTAGATTGGTTCCAAATTTTTACTATTATAAGTAAGAGTATAATGAATATCCCTGCATACAAATCCTTGGTATAAATCCCTACTTATTAATTTCAATAAATTATTATAAAATTCATCTCTCAAAAATTACACTCTTTGGTTTCCATGAGAAATTTAATGTAATTTTGTTCATCTTTACATATATGATAGATGAGAAATGGAAAGTTGCTATCTTCTTGCAAGTTTAATTTGCAAGTCTTTGACAGCAGTGAAGCTCAACATGTTAAAAATATTTATTGGGCATTTGTGTTTGGTTTGGTTTTTTATTTTTATAAATTGCCTGTTCATGTTCCTTCCTATTTTTCTTCTGATAATTATCTTTCTATTGATTTTATTTTTAAGACTGGATAAAGATACAGCACACATCCAGAAAAAGGAATAGCCACTTCAATATTACTCTCATATATAGTAGAATTGAAAAAGCCACTAAAGATTTGGACCAAGATGGCCATTTGATTTTTATAAAAAGTATAATCCACTATAAATAGATAGCAACCATGTGCCAAAAACCAGTATTAAAATAAGCAAAATGTGTTAGAATTACAGTTAAAATTAACAGAAAAACTATAGTTAAAGGATGTTCTAAATAGAATGTTTTAGTATGAATATATTAAACCTTATACTCTCCCCAACATTATAGTGCCATAGACAGCTAACAAAATTAATCATTTATTAGAACACACAAAACCTTAATGCATTTTAAAGAGAAGTCACACAAGTCACAAGCTCCTACAATGTTATGTCAGAAATTAATCACAATCGTGAAGGAACTTTATGTTTCTCGATGGCTTTTTCTTTTTTTTTCTTTTTTTTTTTTTTTGAGATGGAGTCTTGCTCTGTCACCCAGGATGGAATGCAGTGGCGCAATCTCAGCTCACTGCACAGAAGCAACCTCTGCCTCCCAGGTTCAAGCAATTCTCCTGCCTCAACCTCCCACATAACTAGAATTACAGGCATGTGCCACCACGCCCAGCTAATGTTTGTATTTTTAGTAGAGACAGGTTTTACCATGTTGGCCAGGCTGGGCTCAAACTCCTGACCTCCAGTAGTAGGCCCACCTCGGCCTCCCAAAGGGCTGGATTACAGGCGTGAGCCTCTGCACCCAGCTCTCAATGGCTTTTAAATTTAGAAAGAGTTCTTTGAGTCCTTGCAGAACTCAAAACTGCAAATACAGACTATTTTGAATATAATGAATCCCACTGAAGACTCAAGAAGGCTGACAGAGACAGGGAAGGGGCAGACAAGTGTGGATTCGGTCTCAGTGTTGGAGAATGCCAGGTGGTGAAGGACGGGGAGAGGTGCCCCTCATCAGGCCAAGTCGGCCAAGCCAGCCCCAAGTCAGAACCGGGCTCCACACCCTCATGCCATGAGTGTGGGTCCCTTTTTGGACCAGGCCAGCACCCAGGACAGTGAGTCCTTGAGAAAAGGGGTGGGGCCACCAAGGTGGGAACCAAGGCAGAGAAAACGTTGGGACCTGGAGGTGCTTTCACCCCTGTGGGTCTCCCGCTTCATTCCTTACCCCAGGTCCTCTCCCTGGAATTCTTTGTGAGTTCTATCAAGAATCCTCGGCTGGGTGTGGTAGCTCACACCTGTAAAGCATTTTGGGAGGCCAAGGCGGGCGGATCACCTGAGGCCAGGAGTTCGAGACCAGCCTAACATGATGAAGCCCTGTCTCTACTAAAAATACAAAATCAGCCAAGCATAGTGGCGCATGCCTGTAATCCCAGCTACTCTGGAGGCTGAAGCAAAAGATTCGCTTTAACCTGGGAGGTGGAGGTTGCAGTGTGCCAAGATCGCACCATTGCAGTCTAGCCTGGACAACAAGAGCGAAATTTCGTGTCAAAAAAAAAAAGGATTCCTCATGACCAAGTCCAGGAAAAGCATTTCCAGAATTGGACTCACTCCCAGCTACAGTCAAAATGCAAAGACAAAAGTAGGAAAGGAGTGTTCTACTTCCCTACAGTTTGAAGGAGCCCTTTTTTCTTTTTTTATTATTATTACACTTTAAGTTCTGGGGTCCATGTGCAGATCGTGTGGGATCGTTACATAGGTATTACACGCCCTGGAGGTTTGCTGCCTCCATTCCCCCGTCACCTGCCTTAGGTATTTCTCCCCATGTTACCCCTTCCCAATCTCCCCACCCCCTGCTATCCCTCCCCTAGCCCCCCACTCCCCAAAAGGTCCCAGTGTGTGATGTTCCCCTCCCTGTATCCACTTGTTCTCATTGTTCAACTCTTAAACATACAAATCTTTCATTTTTAATTTAGCTTGCTGCAGTTTTCAATCTCAGGAGACTTTAAAAAATTGTTGAGTTTAGGTTACTCTGGTGGAGCAAATGCAAGAAGCAAGGTGAGGAGAAATGAAGTGGATGCTATTGTGCTACAGTGAATGTGAGGAGGTGCACAGATGAGTGAGCCCCAACACTCGAGGGGTGAACATCTAGGCACCGATGGGCTGACATCATCTTGCTGGGGTATGAATGAAATCAGCATCCCTTTTTCAGAATTCCTACGTTCTGAGTTGGCAAACTATGGCTCATGTGCAAAATCTGGCCCACAGTCTATTTTTGTAAGCAAAATGTGATTGGAACACAGCTGTATTTATTCATTTCTGTATCGCTCATGGCTGTGTTCATGCTACAGTGGCAGACCTGAGCAGTTACAAATGAGAGCTGAGCAGTCAGTCATATTTATTTACCTGGTCCTGTACAGAAAAATCCGCTGGCCTCTGGTCTAAACCAACATCACACGCAACTTGGCTGTGCCTCTCTCTCTACATCAGCATAGGGGAAGCCCTGCCAAACCCTGGCCAAGGCACAGCCCCGCTCCATGCTCACCTCCCTGGGAGGCCCTCAGCATCCCCCCTCCCACACCCGCCCCCTCCCCGCAGCTACTCCACACACACCGTGCCTCAATTCCTCATCCACGCAGCCTCATGCTCAGCACGTAGGTGCCCACATGTGCCCACCTTTTTGGTACCGAGTACTATAAGATGGGGTTGGGCTTAGTTCCACAAGGAGGGAGAAGAACTGGAAATAGGCTGAAAGCTTCCTATCATTCCCCCTACCTTCTTCTATATCCTGAAAGCCTCTGAAATCTCCACTCTTTCCCCACCCTCCACGGAAGGAAATAAATTAGAATGAGTTTCCCCAGGCCCAGTTCTGCTGTGGGCAGGTTTCTCTGAGTTAGGAAAGGCAGGTGAGGAAGAAGTTTTTTGCTGAATAAGTTTTTCTATACCTCCCTCCCTTGGCCATTTTCCAGTTCTTTCCTGTATATATTTAATAGTATAAAAAATCACCTTTCTAAAATAAAAGAGAGCATTACTACACCCATTTTCTAGATGAGGAAAGTGAGAGTGAGAAAGGCAAAGTAGGTTACCAGCGTGTGTATTTTTAACAAAAGTGAACGCTTCTATTCCCGTTTTCCAGGTAGGGAAATCAAGAGATAGAAAGGTAAAGTGTAATCCCAGCACTTTGGGAGGCCAAGGCAGGTGGATCGCCTGAGGTCAAGAGGTCAAGACCAGCCTGACCAACATGGCAAAACCCCATCTCTACTAAAAATACAAAAATTAGCCAGGTGTGGTGGTGTACGCCTGTAGTCCCAGCTACTCAGGAGGCTGAGGTGGGAGAATCGCTTGAACCTGGGAAACAGAGGTTGCAGTGAGCTGAGATCATGGCAGTACACTCCAGCCTGGGTGACAGATTGAGACTCCATCTCAAAAAAAAAAAAAAAAAAGAAAGAAAGATAAAGTGACTTGTCCAAAGCCCACAGACAAAATGATCCCATCTTCACTACATAGCATTATGAGCCCCTCAGTGAGATACCTCCCCCATTCCTCCTATTAATCCTTGACACTCAACTCCCTCCCAACCTGACCCAAAGCTTCCTCCTCCAAGATGTCTTCCTTGATTGATACTCTCTCCTGACCCGGGTACTCCTCTACATAGAACTCAATCCTTAGCACTTCTATTATTTGTTTATATCATTTTAATTGTGTCTGTGCTTTGCTTTTGATGCACAGCAGGTGCCATTGCATATATATACTTTTTGAGGTTTTTCTTTATTAGTAGCTTTATTGAAGTATAATTGATATACCAAAAAACTGCACATATTTAACATATACAATTTCATGAGTTTGGATATATGCTTAGACCCATGAAACCATCATCACAATCAAGGTAATAAATGTATCCATCACCTCCAAAAGCTTCCTCATGCTTCTTTGTGGTTTTTGGTTTTGTTCTTATGTTTTCTGTGTATGGTAAGAACCCTGAACATGATTGATAAGCACCTGAATTGTTGTATGTAAATTGAGTTTTTTTAACCAAATAAGATTTTTATTTATGTGTCATAATGCAAGTTTTTCACAGGAAACCAATGTGACTCTAAGAAATAATGAAAATCATGTTTTGATACCTTAGAAAACAACACGTTTCTCATAAAACATTCAATATCCTGCAATTTTAGCATTATAGAACGCATCTGTGCTTTCTAAAGGTTCTTTTTGGATTGCCAGGAACCAAAAAACTCTCATAAAACCCAGATGTTAAAGAGAAACTGAACCAGACACTTGTTAAAACATTTTATTAAAGCTACTGCAGTAGAGAAGACAGACTTCAGTACTGAGCTTAACTCCAAATACAGCAAAAGCAGCTGGAGATTTTTAGCCAATGGGCAGGCGTCCGTGGACGGAAAATTACCAAGAGGAATTTGACGAGATATTAAGTGCAGTGGGAAAGAACTTGATGAGATATCAAGGGGATGGAAGGGATTCTCCCTAAACTGGCTTAGCAACATTCCTGCTAAAACTGGGCTTGGCAGGCCAAGGACAGGCCCAAGAACCCAGCTAGCCAAAAAGAGGGCTCAGAGGGGCCTGGGTAAAGTTTGGCCTGCAAAGGAGTCCTTGTCACTGGTAATGGGAGTTTAAGACACACAAGCAAAGACAAACGGTCCCAGCAGCTGCTCGGCCAGCCTCACAGGTAAGTGCCCAGTCCACCACACCCCACAGTGGGGGTGCATCCACCACAGCGGCCCACCCCAAGAGCAGCGTGCTCCGCCGTTTTGAGGTCCAGCCACCGTCTCTCTACCCCTGTGTTTCCACTGTTCCTATCACTACTTGGATCTGCTAGAGCTCCTGCTCGGTGTGAGACTAAGTAACAATCATAGAAAGCCATATTTGTTCATGTTTCTGACCAGAATAATTTCACAAAGCCCCTGACTCTGAGATGACATACAGCTCTCTAAAAACATAAAGACAAAGCAGAGCATATGACCCCCCATGCCTCTTGCTTAAATCATTACATTCCTTAAAAAATAAATGACCTAGGCTGGGCGCAGTGGCTCATACCTGTAATCCCAGCACTTTGGGAGGCCAAGGTGGGCGGATCCCAAGGTCAGGAGTTCAAGCCCAGCCTGGCCAACATGGTGAAACCCCATCTCTACTAAAAAGACAAAAATTAGCTGGGCATGGTGGCAGGCATCTGTAATCCCAGCTCCTCGGGAGGCTGAGGCAAGAATCGCTTGAACCCAGGAGGTAGAAGTTGCAGTGAGCTGAGATCACGCCATTGCACTCCAGCCTGGGTGACAGAGCAAGACTCTCTCAAAATACATAAATAAACAAATGACTTAGTCTTGTTTTTTCCTATACATAAGATAATGCCTGATGGGATCACTAATTATACTTCCATAATCTATAACCAGATATACTTTTACACCCAAACATTAATAAAATTATTCTCCCCGACCCCTCCCCCACAGTGGCACTATCATAGCTCACTGCAGCCTTGAACTCCTGGACTCAAAAGATCCTCCTGCCTCAGCCTCCTAAGTAGACGGCATATGCCACCATGCCCAGCTAATTTTTATGTTGTTTTGTAGACATGTGATCTCTATCCTTCTATCCTCAAGTAATCCTGATACTTCAGCCTCCCAAAGCACTGGGATTACAGGCACGCACCCCTGTACTCGACCTCAAACTTTAATTCTGCTTCAATATAAGTTCTAAACAAGTCTAATACATATAATTTTACATGTATCAATCCCTGCCCACCTATATATAAGGAGTAGGCTAAAATACTGTCCACAGGAGTCTCACAGGATTGTTCCTGAGCTATGGGCCTTGACCTACAGTCCTCAGTGAAACTTTTAGATAAAACTAACTTTAATTCTTTAAAAACTTGATTTTTTTAAATTTAGCTGACAATCATGGCACTCCAGATAGGACTCAGAGCAGACAGCCCATAGTCACTGAGACCGTTGCAGGGACTGAGCACCTTAGTACCAAAACAGGCCATCCCTGTGGCTCCTCCATAGTTGCAAGTGACTGGGTGAGTCTCTCTGGAGTCTCAGACCTCCCACTTGGTTCATGGTTTTGGAATCAACTCCCAATGACTGGGTAAATGGAAAGGAGGTTATTGGAATGATACTAAAGATGTGCACAGGACAGAGAGGAGGATCGGGCTCAGAAGCTAGATGGGAAAAAATAGAGGCTAGAGGCAGAGAGATCGCCCAAGATCACACTGGGGGACATGGACTCCGGTTTCGCTTGACTCTCAGCCTTGCCTCAGTGGTCACCAAAATCAGGCTGTAAGTAGCCTTAACCTTAGATCACTCCCTCCTGATTCCAAGTCCCAGATCAGGGGACAGCAGTGAAGGCCCTGAACCACGGCAGTGGCCGTAGGATTAGAGACAACACAGAACTGACAGAACCTGGTGGCTGAGCAGAAGTTGGGGTTCAGAGGTCTGAGGGCAATGCCAAGGTGTGTTCAAAGATATCTACAGCATCTAAAGTAGGATCAGGAATGAGAACAGAAAACAGTGTCAGTATTGTGAACTAAACAGATAAATGCCTTTGGGCTCCAGGACCCTTTCTCATTTCTCATCCCAAATCTCCTCTCTGTTCTCCCCTTTGTACCATAGTAATACTTAAATGTCCAAAACATACCATGTGGCTCTCGATATTGTGTTCTGTGAAAAATCCCTCCACCTTGTCCACTGGGGACGTTCCTGTTCTGTTTCCAACTTGGTTAGCACTCCTTCATGGCGCTTTACCCGATTTCCGTCCCTATGCTCCATCATCACAGCCTTCCATTTTTGCACACGACACCCCAGAGGGTCAACAAGACTCATTCTACCAGAATGGGTCCCTCAAGTGTTTATTACTGAGAGGGTATTAATGATATTTTTTAACCTATACATTAATAAAAATTGATATGTAAGTCAATAGACAAATCCTTTTTTTTAATGTCTTCCGTTTTATTCTCTAAATAAACTGAATGTGATTGATAAGCACCTGAATTATTGTATGTAAATTGAGTTTTTTGAAATAGAATGAGATTTTTATTTACATGTCATAATGCAAGTTTTTCACAGGAAATCAATGTGACTCTAAGGAATAATGAAAAATCATGTTTTTCATACCTTAGAAAACAATAAGCTTCTCATAAAACATTCAAATCATATAGAACAACTAAGTCATGTTTTACATATCATCCCAAAAGACACACTTTGTTTAAGGCATTATTTGTCATAGAGAGCTGCATCAGTCTCTTCCAACCAATTTCCTCCATTAATTTTACAGTCATTCAGTGGCAAAGTCCTGGAGAATTTCTCTTCAATATCAGTTATATTGTTCATGGAACTGGATGTTCACCCACTTCCTACTGAATTAACAGCAAATATATTCAAAAAGGTCCTAGCCCTCCAAATACTGAGATTTTTTGCATATTGAAAATCTTCACTAACAACTGTGGTAAGTGGAATATTATTATTATTTTATTTGTAATTTTTATTTCAGTAAGTTTTTGGAGAACAGGTGGTTCCACGGATATCAAGGATACCATGGATACCAAGGTTCTGTGGACACCAACAGGTGTAACCATAGATACCGCTGGTCACATGGATGAGTTCTTTAGTGGTGATTTCTGAGATTTTGGTGTACCTGTCACCTGTACAAAGTCTTTTATGCCTCGCCCCTCTCCTATCCTTTCCTCCAAGTCCGTAAAGTCCATTGTATCATTCTTATGCCTTTGTATCCACATAGCTTAGCTCCCACTTATCAGTGAGAGCATACAATGTTTGGTTTTCCATTCCTGAGTTACTTCACTTAGAATAATGGTCTCTAATTCCATCCAGGTTGTAGCGAATGCCATTATTATAGCTGGGTAGTATTCCACGGTGTGTGTGTGTGTGTGTGTGTGTGTGTGTGTGTGTGTGTGTGTGAGTGTGTGTATTCAAAAAGGTCCTAGCCCTTCTAATACTGAGATTTTTGCATATTCAAAATCTTCACTAACAACTGTGGTGAGCTAAATATTATTATTATTTTATTTGTATTTTTTATTTCAATAGGTTTTTGGCAAACAGATCGTTCCACGGATCTCAAGGATACCATGGATACCAAGATTCCATGGGACACCAACATGTGTAAACCATAGATACCACTGGTTACATGGATGAGTTATTTAGTGGTGATTTCTGAGATTCTGATGCACCCATCACCTGAACAAAGTTTTCTTTCTTCATATATATGCCACGTTTTCTTTATCCACTCATTGATTGATGAGCATTTGGGCTGGTTCCATATTTTTGCAGTTGCGAATTGTACTGTTATAAACACGTGTGTGCAAGGATCTTTTTCGTATAATGACTTCTTTTCCTCTGGGTAGATACCCAGTAGTGGGATTGCTGGATCAAATGGTAGTTCTACTTTTAATTCCTTACAGAATCTTCACACACTGTTTTCCACAGTGGTTGTACTAGTCTGCGTTCCCTCCAGCAATGTAAAAGTGTTCCCTTTTCACCACCTCCCCACCAACATCTATTATTTTTTGGTTTTTGGTTAAGGCCATTCTTGTGGGAGTAAGGTAGTATTGCATTGTGGCTTTGATTTGCATTTCCCTAATCATTAGTGATGTTGGGCATTTTTTCATGTTTGTTGTATATCTTCTTTTGAGAGCTGTCTATTCATGTCCTTAGCCCACTTTTTGATTGGATTGATTTTTTTCTTGCTGATTTATTTGAGTTCCTTGTAGATTCTGATATTAGTCCTCTGTTGGATGCATAATTTGTGAAGATTTTCTCCCATTGTTGGTTTACTCTACTGATTATTTCTTTTGCTGTACAGAAGCCTTGTTTTTTTGTTTTTTGCTTTTTGTTTTTTGAGACACAGTCTTGCTTGGTTTCCCAGGCTGGAGTGCAGTGGCATGATCTCAGCTCACTGCAACCCGTACCTCTAGGTTCAGGCAGTTCTTGTGCCTCAGCCACCCACGTTGTTGGGAGTACAGGTGTGCACGAACACACCTGGATAATTTTTGTATTTTTAGTAGAGACAAGGTTTCACCATGTTGGCTAGGTTGGTCTCAAACTCCTGACCTCAAGTGATCCACCTGCCTCAGCCTCCCAGAGTTCTGGAATTACAGCCACAAGCCACTGCACCTGGCCTAGAAGCTTTTTGGTTTAATTAAGTTCCATCTATTTATCTTTGTTTCTGTTGCATTTGCTTTTGAGTTCTTGGTCATAAAGTCTTTGCCTAAGCCAATGGCAAGAAGGGTTTTTCCAATGTTATCTTCTAGAATTTTTATGGTTTCAAGTCTTAGATTTAAGTCTTTGATCCATCTTAAGTTGATTTTTGTGTAAGGTGAGAGATGATGATCCAGTTTCATTCTTACACATGTGGCTTGCCAATTATCCCAGCACCATTTATTGAGTAGGGTGTTCTTCCCTGCTTTATGTTTTTGTTTGTTTTGTAGAAGATCAGCTGGCTATAAGTATTTGGCTTTATTTCTGGGTTCTCTATTCTGTTCCATTGGTCTATGTGTCTATTTTTATACCAATACCATGCTGATTTGATTACTATAGTCTTATAGTATAAAGTCAGGTAATGTGATACCTCCAGATTTGTTCTTTTTGCTTAGTCTCACTTTGGCTTTGTGGGCTCTTTTTTGGTTCTATATGAATTCTACGATTACTTTTTCCAATTCTGTGAGGAATGATGGTGGTATTTTGGTGGTAATTGCATTGAATGTGTACATTGCTTTGGGCCATATGGTCATTTTCACTATACTGATTCTACCCATCCATGAACATGGGATGGGTTTCCATTTGTTTGTGTTGTCTATAAATTTTTTTCAATAGTGTTTTGTAGTTTTCCTTGTAGAGGTCTTTCACCTCCTTTATTAGATATATCCCTAAGTATTTTATTTCATTTAATTTTTTTGCAGCTATTATAAAAGGGGTTGAGCTCTTGATTTGGTTTTCAGCTTGGTTGATGTTGGTGTATAGCAGTACTACTGACTGGTTTTGTGTTCTAAAGCTTTGCTGAACTCATTTATCAATGCTAAGAGCTTTTGGGATGAGTCTTCAGAGTTTTCTAAGTATATGATCATATCATCATAGAACAGTGACAGTTTTACTTCCTCTTTACTGATTTTATGCCCTTTATTTCTTTCTGTTGTCTGACCACTCAGGCTGGGATTTTTAGTACTGTTGAATAGAAGTGGTGAGGTGAGCATCCTTGTCTCATTTTGTTCTCAGGGGGAATGCTTTCAGCTTTTCCCTTTCAGTATAACGTTGGCTATGGGTTTGTCATAGATAGCTTTTATTACCTTAAAGTATATCCCTTCTATGTTATTTTTGCTGAGGGTTTTAATCATAAAGGATGTGAAATTTTGTCCAGTGCTTTTTCTGCATCTACTGAGATGATCATGTGATTTTTCTTTTTAATTCTGTTTATGTGGTGTATCACATTTATTGACCTGCACATGTTAAATCATCCCTAAATCCCTGGTATAAAACCCACTTGATCATGGTGGATTATATTTTTGATAGGCTGTTGGATTCAGTTAGCTAGTATTTTGTTATGGATTTTTGCATCTTTCATTAGTGATGTCAGCCTGCAGTTTTCTTTCTCTGTTATGTCATTTCCTGGTTTTGGTATTAGGCTGATAGTGGTTTTATAGAATGATTTAAGGAGGATTCCCTCTTTATCTTTTGAAATAGTTTCAATAGGATTGGTATCAATTTTTTTTGAATGTCTGATAGAATTCAGCTGTGAATGAATCCATCTGTTGCTAGAATTTTTTTGTTGGCAATATTTTAAATTACCATTTCTATCTCACTGCTTGTTATTTTTCTGTTCAGAGTTTCTATTTCTTCCTGGTTTAATCTAAAAGGGTTGTATATTCTGAGGAATTTCTCCATCTCCTCTAGGTTTTCTAGTTTGTGTGCATAAAGGTATTCATAGTAGCCTTGAATGATCTTTTGTATTTCTGTGGTATCAGTTGTAGTATCTCCTGTTTCATTTCCAATTGAGCTTGTTTAGATCTTCTCTCTTCTTTTCTTGATTAATCTCACAGATGGTCTATCAATTCTGTTTATCTTTTCAAAGAACCAGCTTTTTGTTTCATTTATCTTTTGTAATTTTTTTGTTTCAATTTCATTTAGTTCTGCTCTGATCTTGGTTCTTTTCTTCTTTTGAGTCTGGGTTTCATTTTTTCTTGTTTATCTAGTTCCTCGAGGTGTGACCTTAGATTATCTATTTGTGCTCTTTCAGGTTTTCTGATGTAGGCATCAGTGCTATGAACTTTTCTCTTGGCACCATTTTGCTATATCCCAAAGGTTTTTTTACTATTTTCTTTCATTTCAATAATTTTTTTAATTTCCATCTTGATTTCATTGTTGACCCAATGATCATTCAGGAGCAGATTATTTAATTTCCATGTATTTGCATGGTTTTGAGAATTCCTTCTGGAGTTGATTTCCAATTTTATTCCACTGTGGCCTGAGAGAGTACTTGATATAATTTCAGTTTTCCTAAATTTGTTGAGACTTTAACCAAACTACCATATGGTTTATCTTGAATGTTCAATGTGCTGACGAATAAAATGTAAATTCTGCAGTTGTTCGGTAGAATGTTCTGTAAATATCTGTTAAGTCCATTTGCTCTAGGGTATAGTTTAAGTCCATTGTTTCTTTGTTGATTTTCTGTCTTGATGACCTATCAGTGAAGTATTGAAGTCCTCCACTATTATTGTGTTGCTATCTCATTACTAATGTCTAATAGTAATTATTTTATAAATGTGGGAGTTCCGCTGTTAGATGCATATATACTTACGATTGTGATATTTTTCTGTTGAACTAGTCCTTTTATCATTATATAATGTCCCTCTTTGTCTTTGTTGCTCTAAAGCCTGTTTTGTCTGATATTAGAATAGCTATTCCTGCTTGCTTTTGCTGTTCATTTACATGGAATATCTTTTTCCACCCCTTTACCTTAAATATATGTGGGTCCTTATGTGTTAGGTAAGTCTCTTGAAGACAACAGATACTTGGTTGGTGGATTCTTATGTATTCTGCCATTATGTATCTTTTAAGTGGAGCATTTATGCGATTTACATTAGTATTGAGAAGTGAGGTATTATTCTATTCATCGTGCTACTTATTGCCTGAATACGTTGTTGTTTTTTTTCCCATTGTGTTATTGTTTCACAGGTCCTGTGATATTTATGCTTTAAAGAGGTTCTATTTTGGTGTATTTTGAGGATTTGTTTCAAGATTTAGAGCTCCTTTTAGCAGTTCTTGTAGTGCTGGCTTGATAGTGGTGAATTCTCTCAACATTTGTCTGAAAAAGACTGTGACTTTCCTTTTCATTTATGAAGCTTAGTTTCACTGAATACAAAATTCTTGGCTGATAATTGTTTTGTTTAAAGAGCATAATGACAGGACCCAACCCCTTCTAGGTTATAGGTTTCTGCTGAGAAATCTGTTGCTACTCTGATAGGTTTTCCTTTGCAGGTTACCTGATGCTTTTGCCTCACAGCTCTTAAGATTCCTTCCTTCATCTTGACTTTAGATAACCTGATGACTATGTGCCTAGGTGAAAATCTTTTTCCAGTGAATTTCCTGGGTGTTCTTTGAGCTTCCTGTATTCGGATTCTAGCTCTCTAGCAAGGCCAAGGAAGTCGAACTCAACTATTCCCTCAAATATGCTTCCCAAACTTTCAGATTTCTCTTCTTCCTTGGGAATACCAATCATTCTTAGGTTTGGCTCTTTAACATAATCCAAAACTTTTTGGAGGCTTTGTTCATTTTTTTTTAATTCTTTTTTCTTTGTCTTTGTCAGAATGGATTAATTCAAATGCTTATTTTCAAGCTCTGAAGTTCTTTTACCTGTTTTATTCTATTGCTGAGACTTCCCTGTGTATTTTGCAATCCTCTAAGTGTAGCCTTCATTTCCAGAAGCTGTGATTGTTCTCTATGCTATTACTCTGAAGATTGCTATCACATATCATTTATATATATATATATATATACACACACACACATACACACACACACATATATATATATATATACACACACACACACACACACACACACATATATATATACACACACACATATATAATTGCATTTTAGGTTCTGGGGTACATGTAAAGAACATGCAGGAGGCCGGGCGCAGTGGCTCAAGCCTGTAATCCCAGCACTTTGGGAGGCCGAGGTGGGTGGATCACGAGGTCAAGAGATCGAGACCATCCTGGTCAACATGGTGAAACCCCGTCTCTACTAAAAATACAAAAAATTAGCTGGGCATGGTGGCATGTGCCTGTAATCCCAGCTACTTAGGAGGCTGAGGCAGGACAATTGCCTGAACCCAGGAGACGGAGGTTGCGGTGAGCCGAGATCGCGCCATTGCACTCCAGCCTGGGTAACAAGAGCAAGACTCTGTCTCAAAAAAAAAAAAGAACATGCAGGATTATTGCATAGGTACATACATGGCAATGTGGTTTGCTGCCTCCATCCCCATCACCTAGATCTGGCATTTCTCCCCATGTTATCCCTCCCCAATTCCCTACCCCCAACTGTCCCTCCCCTAGTCCCCCCGCCACAGACCTCAGTGTGTGATGCTCCCCTCCCTGTGTCCATGTGTTCTCATTGTTCAACACCCACCTATGAGTGAGAACACGTGGTGTTTGGTTTTCCGTTCTTGTGTCAGTTTGCTGAGAAATGGTTTCCAGGTTGATCCATGTCCCTACAAAGGACATGAACTCATCGTTTTTTATGGCTGTGCAGTATTCCATGGTGTATATGTGCCACATTTTCCCTATCCAGTCTATCATCGATAGGCATTCGGGTTGGTTCCAAGTCTTTGCTATTTTAAACAGTGCTGCAATGAACATACATGTTCATGTGTCCTTATAACAGAATGATTTATAATCCTTTGGATATATACTCAGTAATGGGATTGCTGGGTCAAATGGAATTTCTATGTCAACGTCCTTGAGGAATCGCCACACTGTCTCCACAATGGTTGAACTAATATACACTCCCACCAACAGTGTAAAAGTGTTCCTTTTTCTCCATATCCTCTCCAGCATCTGTTGTCTCCAGATTTTTTTATTGCATTTTAGGTTTTGGGGTACATGTGAAGAACATGCAAGATTGTTGCATAGGTTCACACATGGCAGCATGATTTGCTGCCTTCCTCCCTATCACCTATATCTGGCATTTCTCCCCATGCTATCTCTCCCCAACTCCCCACCACCTGCTGTCCCTACCCTATTTCCCCCCTACAGATCCCAGTGTGTGATGCTCCCCCCCTATGTCCATGTGTTCTCATTGTTCAACACCCACCTATGAGTGAGAACATGTGGTGTTTGATTTTCTGCTCTTGAGTCAGTTTGCTGAGAATGATGGTTTCCAGGTACACCCATGTCCCCACAAAGGACATGAACTCATCATTTTTGATGGCTGCATAGTATTCCATGGTGTATATGTGCCACATTTTCCCTGTCCAGTCTATTATCAATGGGCATTTGGGTTGGTTCCAGGTCTTTGCTATTGTAAACTGTGCTGCAATGAACATTAGTGTGCACGTGTCCTTATAGTAGAACTATTTATAATCCTTTGGATATATACCCAGTAATGGGATTGCTGGGTCAAATGGAATTTCTATGTCTAGGTCCTTGAGGAATCGCCACACTGTCTTCCACAATGGTTGAACTAATTTACACTCCCACCAACAGTGTAAAAGTGTTCCTATTTCTCCATATCCTCTCCAGCATCTGTTGTCTCCAGATTTTTTACAGATTGCCATTCTAACTGGCATGAGATGGTACTTCAATGTGGTTTTGAATCACATTTCACTAATGACCAGTGATGATGAGCATTTTTTCATATGTTTGTTGGCCTCATATATGTCTTCTTTGAAAAGTGTCTGTTCATATCCTTTGCCCACTTTTGAATTGGTTTGTTTTTTTTCTTGTAAATCTGTTTTAGTTCTTTGTAGATTCTGGGTATTAGCCCTTTGTCAGATAGGTATATGGCAAAAATTTTTTTCCCATTCTGTTGCTTACCAGTTCACTCTAATGATTGCTTCTTTTGCTATACAGAAGCTCTGAAGTTTAATTAGATTCCATTTGTCTATTTTGGCTTTTGTTGCCAGTGCTCTTGGTGTTTTAGTCATGAAGTCCTTGCCTATGCCTATGTCCTGAATGGTTTTGCCTAGGTTTTCTTCTAGGGTTTTTAATGGTGTTAGGTCTTATGATTAAGTCTTTAATCCATCTGGAGTTAATTTTAGTGTAAGGTGTCAGGAAGGGGTCCAGTTTCTGCTTTCTGCATATGGGTAGCCAGTTTTCCCAACACTATTTATTAAACAGGGAACTCAATACCTAGCTTATTGAGTGTTTTTAGCATAAAGGGCTGTTGAATTTTGTCAAAGGCCTTCTCTGCATCTATTGAGATAATCATGTGGTTTTTGTCTTTGGTTCTGTTTATGTAGTGAATTACATTTATAGACTTGAATATGTTGAACCAGCCTTGCATCCCCGGGATGAAGCCTACTTGATTGTGATGGATAAGCTTTTTGATGTGCTGTTGCAATCGGTTTGCCAGTATTTTGTTGAAGATTTTTGCATCTATGATCATCATGGATACTGGCCTGAAGTTTTCTTTTTTTGTTGAGTCTCTGCCGGGTTTTGGTATCAGGATGATATTGGTCTCATAAAATGATTTGGGAAGGATTCCCTCTTTTTGGATTGTTTGAAATAGTTTCAGAAGGAGTGGTACCAGCTCCTCTTTGTATGTCTGGTAGAATTCGGCTGTGAACCCATCTGGACCTGGGCTTTTTTTGGTTGGTAGGCTACTAATTGCTGCCTCAACTTCAGCCCTTGTTATTGGTCTATTCAGAATTTCAACTTCTTCCTGGCTTAGGCTTGGGAGGCTGCAAGTGTCCAGGAATTTATCCATTTCTTCCAGGTTTACTAGTTTATGTGCATAGAGTTATTTGTAGTAATCTCTGATAGTAGTTTGTATTTCTGTGGAATCATGGTGATATCCCCTTTATAGTTTTTTATTGCATCTATTTGATTCTTCTCTCTTTTCTTGTTTATTAATCTGGCTAGTGGTCCGTCTATTTTGTTGATCTTTTCAAAAAAACAGATCATGGATTTACTGAGTTTTTGAAGAATTTTTGTGTCTCTATCTCCTTTAGCTCTGCTCTGATCTTAGTTATTTCTTGTCTTCTGCTGGCTTTTGAGGTTTTTTTTTTTCATCTTGTTCCTCTAGCTCTTTCAATTTTGAT
Source organism: Sapajus apella (assembly GCF_009761245.1). Classification (NCBI taxonomy): domain Eukaryota; kingdom Metazoa; phylum Chordata; class Mammalia; order Primates; family Cebidae; genus Sapajus; species Sapajus apella. Next base: position 28,045,836 of record NW_022436951.1, on the reverse strand, counting down.
GATAGAGTGTCAATTTTAGATCTTTCCTTGCTTTTCATGCGGGCATTTATTGCTATAAATTTTCCTCTAGACACGCTGCTTTAAAAGTGTCCCAGAAATTCTGGTACATTGTATCTTCATTCTTGTTGGTTTCAAAGAACATCTTTATTTCTGCCTTCATTTCATTGTTTATCCAGTCAACATTCAAGAGCCAGTTGTTCAGTTTCCATGAAGTGTGCAGTTCTGAGTTAGTTTCTGAATCCTGAGTTCTAATTTGATTGCACTGTGGTCTAAGAGACTGCTATCCTTTCTGTTCTTCTGCATTTGCTAAGGAGTGATTTACTTCCAATTATGTGGTCAATTTTAGAATAGGTGTGATGTGATGCTGAGAAGAATGGATATTCTGTGTATTTGGGGTGGAGAGTTCTGTAAATGTCTATTAGGTTTGCTTAGTCCAGATCTGAGTTCAAGTCCTGGATATCCTTGTTAATTTTCTGTCTGGTTGATCTGCCTAATACTGAGATTGGAGTGTGAAAGTCTCCCACTATTATTGTGTGGCAGTCTAAGTCTCTTTGTAGGTCATTAAGGACTTGCTTTATGTATCTGGGTGCTCCTGTATTGGGTGCATATATATTTAGAATCATTAGCTCTTCTTTTGCATTGATCCTTTACCATTATGTAATGTCCTTCTTTGTGTCTTTTGATCTTTGTTAAAGTCTATTTTATCAGAGACTAGGATTGCAACTCCTGCTTTTTTTTGCTCTCCATTTGCTTGGTAAATCTTCCTCCATCACTTTATTTTGAGCATATGTGTTTCCTTGCATGTGAGATGGGTGTCCTGGATACAGCACACTTATGTGTTTTGACTTTTTATCCAATTTGCCAGTCTGTGTCTTTTGATTGGGGCATTTAGCCCACTTACATTTATGTTTAATATTGTTATGTGTGAATTTGATCTTGCCATTTTGATGCTAGCTGGTTGTTTAGCCCATTAGTAGATGCAGTTTTTTCACTGTGTCAATTCTCTTTACCACTGGTACGTTTTTGGAGTGGCTGGTACTGGTTGTTCCTTTCTATGTTTAGTGCTTCTTTCAGGAGCTCTTGTAAGGCAGGCCTGGTGGTGATGAAATCTCTGAGTACTTGCTCGTTTGTAAAGAATTTTATTTTTCCTTTGCTGATGAAGCTCAGCTTGGCTGGATATGAGATTCTAGGTTGCAAGTTCTTTTAAGGATGTTGAATATTGGCCCCCACTATCTTCTGGCTTGTAGGGTTTCTGCTGAAGATCTGCTGTGAGTCTGATGGGCTTCCCTTTGTGGGTAACCCAACCTTTCTCTCTGGCTGCCCTTAGCACCTTTTCCTTCATTTCAACCTTGGTGAATCTGACGATTATATTCCTTGGGGTTGCTCTTCTTGAGGAATATCTTTGTGGTGTACACTGGAATATTGGCCTGCCCTGCTAGGTTGCGGAATTTCTCCTGGATAATATACTGAAGAGTGTTTTCCAGCTTGGATTCATTCTCTCCGTCATATTCAGGTACACCTATCAAACAAAGATTAGGTCTTTTGACACAATCCTATATTTCTTGGAGGCTTTGTTCATTTCTTTTTACTCTTTTTCCTCTAATCTTGCCTTCTCATTTTATTTCATTGAGTTGATCTTCAATCTCTGATATCCTTTATTCTGCTTGGTTGATTCGGCTATTGAAACTTGTGTATGCTTTGCAAAGTTCTCGTGTTGTGTTTTTCAGCTCCATCAGGTCATTTATATTCTTCTCTTAGCTGTTTATTCTCGTTAGCATTTTGTCAAACCTTTTTTCAAGGTTCTTAGTTTTGCATTGGATTAGAACATGTTCTTTTAGCTCAGAGAAATTTGTTATAACCCACTTTCTGAAGCCTGTTTCTGTCAATTCATTAGACTCATTCTCCATCCAGCTTTGTTTCCTTGCTGGTGAGGAGTTGTGATCTCTTGGAGGAGGAGAGGCATTCTGGTTTAGGTGTTTTCATCATTTTTGTGCTGGTTTCTTCCCATTTTTGTGGATTTATCTACCTGTGGTCTTTGTAGTTGGCGACTTTCAGGTGGGTCTCTGAGTGGATGTCCTTTTTGTTGATGTTGAAGTTATTTCTTCCTGATTTTTAGTTTTCCTTCCATCAGTCAGGCCCCCCTGCTGTAGGACTGCTGGAGGTCCACTCCAGACCCTGCTTGCCTGGGGATCACCTGCAGTGGCTGCAGAACAGTAAGGGTTGCTGCCAGTTTCTTTGTCTGTTACCTTTGTCCCAGAAGGATACCCGTCAGATGTCTGCCTGAGCTCTCCTTTGCAGAGGTGTCTCTTTGGATATACAGGGGTTGGGAGCTGCTTGAGGAGACAATCTGTCCCTTATAGGAGCTCAAGTGCTGAGCTGTGAGCTCCATTGTTCCATTCAGAGCTGCGGGGCAGGTATGTTTAATTCTGCTGCAGCAGAACTCATAACCATGTTTTTTTCCCAGGTGCTCTGACCTGGGAAGGTGGGGATTTATTTATAAGTTCCTGATGTACTGCTGCCTTTTTTCAGAGATGCCCTGCCCAGCAAGGAGGTAGTCTAGTCACAGTCTGCCAGCAGAGGCATTGCTGAGCTGCAGTGGGCTCTGCCCAGTTGCTATGTGAACTTCCTTGCAGTTTTATTTATAGAGGTATAGTTAGAACTGCCTTGGTAATGACGGTCTGCCTCAGTAATGGCGGACTGCCTCAGTAATGGCAGATTGCCTTAGTAATGGTGGACTGCCTCTATAGTGGAGGACTACCTCGGTAATGGCAGACGCCCTTCCCCCCACAGAGCTGGACCATCCTGGCTCCAGCTGTGCTTGCTTAGAAACTGTCAATCCAGAGCATTTCAGATTGCTGGTCTTTGTGGGGGTGGGACCCACCAAGCCAGATCACCTGGCTCTCTGTTTCAGCCCCCTTTTTTTCAGTTGAATGGGCAGCTCTGTCTCCCAGGCATTCCAGGCGCCAGTTGAAACGGCCACCCAGATTTGTGTGAGTTTTTGTGCAGAGACCCACTGCGCTGGCTGAGACAGCCATGCTGGAAACTCATGGCACTTTTCAGCCCTGGAATCTCCTGGTTTGTGGGCAGTAAAAACTCGTTTGGAATTGCAGTGGTCACTCACCCTCTGCATCATTCTCACTGGGAACTGCACTCCAGAGCTGTTCCTATTCGGCCATCTTGGATCCCCCTGTATCATTTTTTTTAATTTCTTTAAGTTGGTATTCACCTTTCTCTGGTGCCTCCTTGAATAGCTTAATAATTGACCTTCTGAATTCATTTTCTAGTAATTCAGTGATTTCTTCTTGATTTGGATCCATGCTGGTAAGCTAATGTGATCTTTTAGGGGTATTAAAGAAACTTGTTTTGTCATAGTACCAGACTTGTCTTTCTGGTTCCTTTTCATTTGGGTAGACTATGTCAGAGGAAGATCTGGGGCTCAAGGACTGCTGTTCAGATTCTTTTGCCCCGCCCTGTGCTCCCTTGATGTGGTATTCCTCCCCCTCCCCTAGAGACAGGGCTTCCTGAGAGCCAAACTGCAGTGACTGGTATTTCTCTTCTGGATCTAGCCACCCAGTGGACCTACTGGGCTCTGGTCTGGTACTAGGGAGTGTCTGCAAAGACTCCTGTGATGTGATCCATCTTTAGGTCTCTCAGCCATGTATACCAGTACCTGCTCCTGTGGAGGCAGCAGGGGAGTGAAGTGCACTCTGTGAGGGTCCTTGATTGTAGTTTTGCTTAGTGTGCTGGTTTTGTGTTGGTTGGCCTCTAGCAGGCAGGTGATGCTTTCAAGACAGCATCAACTGTAGTAGTATAGGGAGGTTATAAGCTTGGCCTAGGGTCACCTGGATAAGTATTAGGATTTCTCAGGTAGTGGGTGTGGCCATAGAGTTCCCAAGAGATTATCTTTTGTCTTCAGCTACCAAGGTGGGTAGAGAAAGATCATCAGGTGGGGGTAGGGTTAGGCATGTCTGAGCTCAGACTCTCTTTGGCAGGGCTTGCTGTGGTTGCTGTGGAGGATGGGGGTGTGGTTCCCAGGTCAATGGAGTTACATTCCCAGGGGGATTATGGCTGCCTCTCCTGTGTCATACAGGTCATCAAGGAAGTGGGAAAAAGCCAGCAGTGACAGGCCTCACCCAGCTCCCATGCAGCTTGAAAGCCAGTCTCACTTCTACCATGGTTCTCCAACAGCACCAAGTTTCTTTCCAGGCAACTGGTGAACAGGGCTGAGAACTTGTCTCAGGCTACAAGCCTCCCTGCTGAGAAAGCAAGCAGGGCTTTCAGGTTTCATGCCTCCCTACCTGCACAATTTCTGTGCTCATAGCTGCACTCCCCATTCTCCCATTTCCCGGGAGTCTGTCCAGGGAACTTCACATTTGATCGAAATTGTTACAAAGTTCAGCTGGAAGTTTCCTTCTCCCTGTGGTCTTTCCCCAATTCCACTGGCAGCTCTCCCCAAGGACCCCTGTGAAACAAACTCGGAAATGGCTTCCCTGGGGACCGAGAGTGCCCACCAGGCTCTTCCCACTGCTTCCTGTACCTCTATATTTCACTTGGCTCTCTCAATTCATCTCAGTTCTAGGTAAAGTCAAATCCTTCTCCTGCGATCTGGACCTTTAGGTTCCCCAGTGAGGATGAGTGTTCGGGAGCAGACATTCCCCCTCTCACACTTTGGGCACTAGGAGTTTCTCAGCTATCTCATGGAGCCTCAGCAGCAAGCCAGTTCCTTCAGAGGGTCTGTGGATTCTCTCAGCTTTCCTCGTATGTTTCTGCGGTGGTTCTTGGAGCAAATTTCATGATGTGAGTCTCCACATGCTGCTCTGTCCATCTAAGTGGGAGCTGCAACTTAGTCCTGCCTCCATCCTGCCATTTTTTTTAGCCTCTGAACATTATTATTTTGCCCCCCAAAAAATGCCCATGTTCCTGAGCAACATGGCAAGACCCCATCTCTAAAAATAAATAAACTTTTTTTTTCAAATGTCCATGTTCTAACCTTGGAATCCTGTAAATAGATATCCTTACATGACAAGAGGGGCTTAGCATTTGTGAATAGATTAAGCATTCAGTAAATGGGAGACGATCCTGGATTATCCAGTGGGCCCAATGTAATCACAAGGACCTCCGTAAGTGGAAGACGGGAGAGACAAGGTCAGAGAAAAGTTGATGTGACGAAAGAAGGGCTGCCACAGCAATGCCGGGGGAGGCCAAGAGCCAAGGAATTCAGATGACCTTGAGAAGCTGAAAAAGAGGCAGAAACGATTCTCTCCAGAAGCTCCAGGAGGAATGCCTGCCAGCATGTTGATTTTAGCCCAGTGAAACTGACTTTGGACTTCTGCCCTCTAACACTGTCTGAGAATAAATTTGGGCTGCTTTAGGTCACCAAGTTTGTTACAGTAGGAGTATGAAACTAATACAACCACTAAGTCTTCAGGAGTGTTTGTTGCCAGGTCACAATTCATAGGCTCAAACCCATGAGATGGGTGTGCTCAGGGGATGGCTCTGTCACTGAGCTGCCCCCCTCTTCTGCTGTGGCTTCAAGCACTTTCTCTGTGCTTCAGTTTCCTCATTTGTAAAATGGAGAGGAGGAGGATGTTAATTATAGGACCCAAATGAGTTAATCTTCTTTTAGAAAACACTCGGCAAAGAGCAGTGAAATAAGGATGTATATATAGACACATAGAGATATACATTGTGCAAGTTGTCAGAATCAAAATGGAGTCACTTGTGTTAAAAAAGAAAAAAAAAGCAAATTAAGCCAAAGAAGGCCATAACAGAAGGTTCTCATGTGCGAATGCCTGATTGCAAATATGACCACAAAAGACTGCAAAATCCACAACCTCGCATAAAAGCCATTGCAACCACAAAATACTTCTGCAAGAACATCTGTCCAGCAACTGCCTGTCTGACCTCCAACCGATGCCACTCTCCTTATTGGTCCCTGTGGCCAAAGATAATTATCTAAAAACAATTATATAATCATCCTCACTTTTCCTTCTAAAACTTTTGCCTTCCTTTACCTTCCTGAATACATACTTAGTTTACTACACACACGTATTCCAACTGAGATCCCTATTCCTGAACAAACATCATTTTCTTTTTTTTTTTTTTTTTTTTTTTAAAAAAAGGGCCCCCCCTTTTCCCCCCGGGTGGGAGTGCAGTGGCACGGTCTTGGGTTACTGCGACCTCTGCCTCCTGAGCTCAAACAATCCTTCCACCTCAAGTAGCTGGGACTACAGGTGAGTGCCACCACCTGTAATTTTTTGTATTTGTTGTAGAGATGGGGTTTCACTATGTTGCTCAGGCTGGTCTCAAACTCCTGGACTCAAGTAATCTGCCTGCCTTAGCCTCCCAAAGTGCTGGGATTACAGGCATGAGCCACCATGCCCAGCAACATCATTTTCTTTTGCAGAATCTCCCTCTCTGTTATTTGGGTTGACAACACATATTCATTAATACCTATGATAGGATGGCATTTGATGGGTTTTTAATGAACTTGTCCCATTTAATCAAGGTCAAGTTCAACAGGGATGGTGAAAAGGAGATTTCCTGGCCCAAAACCACCCCCTGTAAGTCCCATCCATCACACCCAGGGAGGCTGAAACATTGTACAGGTGCCAGCCTGACACCCTTTGCTACTCACCCTCTTTTCCTGACTTTTTATATCCAAAGTGCTAAAGAGACTACAATTTCCGAAACCTGGTAGCCACAGCTTCACAGGCCCCAGTGAGCACCTTTGCCCACTACGGTTCCACTACTACCACCAATACTCCCCCACTGCCTCTGAGCCCACCTTGCCAGGAGACACACGATGGCTCAGAAGCCATGGAAAGCTGGTATCAGTGGCCAGGAGGCTGGTATGGACCAGGGCAGCCTTATAGCATAATGTTCCAGGGCTTCTCAGGAGCTGGGGGGTATTGATGAGGCACAGACTGGCCCTCTGGAGTCCACAGGGACTGAGGGAGCAATTGCAGTGGCAGGCATCCAGGAGGCAGAATTGTAGGGGCATTGATGAGCGTGGGCACTGTATTAGTCCATTTTCACACTGCTGATAAAGACATACCTGAGACTGGGCAATTTACAAAAGACAGAGGTTTATTGGACTTACAGTTCCACGTGGCTGGGAAGGCCTCACAATTATGGCAGAGGGTGAAAGGAATGTCCACATGGCAGCAGCAAGAAAGAGAGTGAGAGCCAGGCAAAATGAGTTTCTCCTTATAAAACCATTAGATTTTATGAGACGTATTCACTGCCACGAGGGCAGTATGGGCAAGACTGCCCCCACGATTCAATTATCTCCCACCGGGTCCCTCCGACAACATGTGGAAATTACGGGAGTACAATTCAAGATGAGATTTGGGTGGGGACACAGAGCCAAACCACATACAGCACCAACAAGCAACAGACGCCAGTCCATGGCTCTGTGCCAGGATTAATTTAGTCCTTGCATTGCCGGATGATTGAGAAATTTAAGAGATCGCAAATGAGAAGAGAGAATTGACAGGGCAAAAATGGGGCATGTAAGCGTTCTGAGGAATGGTTTACTTACCATACAGAATGGAAGTATTCAATTTTCCGACAGTTAGTATGGTTGTACCAGTACGTATCTCCAAATTTCAGCCTTCTATAAAATTCTGTTTTGCAGTCTTCAGCATCTAGTGGATACTGAAGACTGGCTCATTCAACATCCACTCTAATACATTTCTAGTGCTTGTTATTTTGTATCATAGTAACCTGTAGCTAAAACCTACATTTCCCAGACTCCTCTGCAGCTATCTTGCATTCAGGACCAAAATTATATTTTGGTCCTCCAGTCATCTACACTTGCACCAGATTTTGAATCAGAACTAAGTTCTGCCAGGCACAGTGGCTCACACCTGTAACTCCAGCACTTTGGGGGGCCAAGGCGGGAGAATTGCTTGAGCCTAGGGGTTCAAGTCTGCAGTGATCATGCCATTGCATTCCAGCCTGAGAAACAAAGCAAGACTGTCTCAAAAAAAAAAAAAAAAAAAAAAAAGAACTAAATTCTGAGGCGAGAACTACAGTGTGAGACATGGAAGTCCAAGTCCAAGTCCAAGATAATCACAGGCACACTTTGTCCCAGATTTGGTTAAAACTAGCATAAAGGGATGCATTAGAATTATGAAAATAATTCTTTGTGCAAAAAAATTAAGGGTAAGCCACATGGGCTTTTTCTTATAAGACACAGTAGTTCCCCCTTACCCACAGTTTCACTTTCCTCAGTTGTCTGCAGCCAATGGGAAATTCCAAAAATAAACAATCCATACATTTTAAACTGCACACTACTTTGAGCAGTGCGATGAAACCTCACTCACAGTTCTGCTGTGTCCCACCCAGGAGGTGAATCGTCCCTTTGTCCAGCGGATCCGTGGTGTATACACTACCTGCCCATCCGTCACTCAGTAGCTTTCTGGAATAACATCCTAAGCCATCACAAGAAGGGTGAGCATAATACAATAAGATGGCTTGAAAGAGAGAGCCACACTTAACTTTTATTAAGGTGTATGGTAATAATTGTTCCATTTTATACTAAGTTATTGTTAATCTCTTATTGTGTCTAATCTGTACATTGAACTTTATCATACATAGGTATGTATGCATAGGAATAAACAAAAAATATATGTGCGTGTGTGTACATATATATGTATGTATGTATGTGTGTGTGTGTGTGTGTGTGTATCTCGGATTTGGTCCCAGCTTTGGTTTCAGGCGTCGGAATATATGAGGATAAGGAGGGATTACTGTATTCATGCAGTTACAAAGACTTCATATCAACTGATGACGTGACTTCATCACCTATACTGATGTGCTGAAAAGTACTGATTGAAAAATAACATTTATAAGTGTCACATAAAATATATTTGTCTGATTATATAAAACTTCAAGGTATTTTCTGTAGAGTAAAAATACTAAAATTCAAATTATTTTGTCTCAAATTCCCTAACCTTGAACGTATGTCACTAAACTATTTTTAGACTTCTCCACAAGGTGGGGCTACTCCCAAGCTATTCTGTTGCTCAGGAGGGACGCACAGGTGTTTTGGAAACGATTCATTAGTATCACTCCTGTTAGCAGTCTTGGTAGGAAGATTTATTAACTGCAACTCTAGGAATCATTAGGAAAGGTAAAAGATCAGTATTTCCAGCATCCTTTTAGGAGCTGTGACTTCTCAGCCTCTGCTTGTCCATGCAATGATCACTCAGGTGGAGGCCTGCCCACAACATCTCCCCAGTTCTCTGGGACCTCACTGGAAAAGCCACCGTGGAGGACATGGGACATACATGGCTCTCCCATCTCTGTCCCCAGCTCCTTCCTCAGCCCACTCAGGCTGCTCTAACACATTACCATGGACTGAGTGGCTTATAAGCAACAGAAATTCCTTTCTCACCACTCGGGAGGCTGGAAGTCCAAGACCCTTTGCTCCCTCGTTCTCACACACCCCAAGCTGCCCCAAGTCTTGCACACAGACCTTCCTAACTCTCCCCTCTCCCCTCTCCTCCTCCTCTCTCCTTCCTGGCTCTGACTGAATCCTCCCCCTCTTGCTTCTCTGGTTCACTGCCAGACAAGCAGCTCCAATTTCTCCATTGAAGGCAGAGGGAATCTTCCAAGATCTCACACATCAGCATCCTGGGTCCCAGCTGAGGATGCGATCCAACCCCAAATGGGATCCAACCCTACCTGGACACATCTGGACATGAGAGATGAGCTGGGGATGTCCTCGGTGGGGGCTGGGAGGGTTCATAAGAGTTGAATTATGGGAGGGTTTTGAGGGGGTTTCTTCCCTTTATCTTAGTTTGGCCACTGAGAAATAGCCTCAGACAGGACCCAAGAGGAGAATCGTGAAGGGAAGAGAGAGAGAGGTGACTCTCCCAGGAAACATTCCAAGCCCTAAACCTGCCTCAGCCCTGACTCCCGTGGGAAGAGGCTGCATAGGTAAGCTCCACGCGGGACTCTGTGAGAGCTGCGTGGAACAGCAAGTGCGGCTTTGAGGCCCAAGGGGCCAAGCATCGTCCCTATGGAGGGGAGGATATGGAGCACTTTCATGCACAGACACACTGTTGCTTCAAGCTTATAACAACAGCACCTGCCTCCGGCCGAGAGGGAGAGGCCTCGCACCAGAGCCCAGAACTCTTCACCACCACTGCAGTGGTTAATTTCATGTGTCCACTCGGCCAGGCAGGATACCCAGATACTTGGTGAAGTTCTAGCCTAGATGCTGCTGTGAAGACATTTTCAGATGAGACTAACATTTAGATCAGTAGACTTCCAGCACGGGAGATGACCCTCCAGAATGTGGTTGGACTTCATCCAGTCAGCTGAAGGCCTTTCTAGAATGAAGACAGAGGTCTCCATGGAAGAGAGAATTCCACCTCTAGACGGTCTTTGGACTCAGGCTAATCTGCTCTCCCTGGTCTCCAGTCTCTGTGTGTGTCTGTGTATATATGTGTGTATATACACAGTTATGTACCACATAACGATATTTCGGTCAACGATGGACCACATATAGGAGTGTCCCATAAGATTGTAATGCCATATGTTTACTGTGCCTTTTCTGTGTTTAGATACCCAAATACTTACCACTGTGTTCCAGTTGCTCACAGTATTCAGTACAGTAACCTGCTGTTCAGGTTTGTAGCCTAGGAGCAATAGGCCACACCATATAGCTTAGTAACGTAGGCCGTAGCTCCAGGTTCGTAAGCACACTCTACGATGCTCACATAATGATGAAATTGCCCAATGGCACATTTATCAGAGTGTTTCTCCATCATTAGGTGAACATGACTGTGTATGTGTATTTAGACAGAAATACACATCCCATTGATTCTGTTCCTCTAGAGAACCCTGGCTACTACAACATCTGCCACCCAGTCCCACCCCTCTAACCTCACCCGGCCAGCCTCCTCGGCCCTCCAATGGCTCCCAGTTCCACTCAGAGTCAAAGCCAAAATCTCCACGAAGGCCTCTAGACCCCCACCGCGTTTACACAGACACCCTGGTTCTTTCCCCCTGCTGGTCTCTCCCCGGGACTCCCTCCCAGCACCTACACTCCAACCCCAGGCTTTCTGGCCCGCTGTCCCCTTGCAGCGCTGGCCTCCCCTAGACGTGCATATGCCCAAAGCCTACACGTCCGGCCAGTCCTCCCCGAGCATCGCCTTCATCATGAGGCCTACTCACCCACCTTATTCAGAATTTCAGTCCCCCCACCACACACGCTTGAGGCTCCTTACCTTCTCGTTTCTCTCTTCCTATGAACCATCTTCCAACATATAAACAAAATGTGTTGGTCTAATGCTACTGTCATCACCCTCGACTGGACTGTAAGCTTCCCCAGCACATGGAGTCTTTAGTTTCATTCACGGTGTAACCCAGCTCATAAAGCTGAGCCTGAAACACAGTAGTGCTCACCGACTACGTGTGAAATCAAAGAACCCCTCCTTGGTCCCACGCCACTCCACCACCAGCCCCAGCGGCTGCCCTCTCATCAAAGCCTCTAAAGAACGGTTTCCATGACTTCCATTGCATTCTTCATTCTCCCTTGAATTCAGCCCAACCTGGTTTGTGTCCCCTCAGCTACACAGAAACAGCTCACAAGGCACAAGGAACTTCACATGGCTGAAGTCTATTGATCTTCATCTTACTGATGAACTGCATTTGGCAAAATTGATCCCCTCTTCTTGAAATGCCGTCTTCACTCGACCGGCAATTCTGTCTCCTGACCCTGCACTGGCCTGCTGGCTTCTCCTCAGTCTCTCAGCTCTCAGCTCTCGAAGGTCATGCTGGCTCACAGCCTGGGCTTCAGCCCTTCTCCATTCACTCTGAGCCCCAGGTGACCCCACTGAACCTCCAAATTCTTATCTCCAACCCTGACCGTTCCTCCACCTCCAGACATGGCTGTCCAACTCCCTGTTCTCTGTGTGGCTGTCTCAGATCAGGCATCAAACTCAGCATCTCCCAAATTATGCACCATTTCCATCCCAAACCTTCTCCTCTTTCGGTGTTCCCCCTCCTTCCAGTGCAAAGGCAACCAGCCTTGCAGTCATCCTGAGCTCTGCTTTCTCTCATCCCCCTTCACTTCTAACCCACCCTCAAACTCCACCAGCTCTGCTGCAAAATACATCCCAAATCTGACCACCTCTTAGCTCATCCACCACTACCACTCTGGGCCACGTCACCATCATCTCTCCCCCAAGCTACTGCAGTAGGACCCAGAAGGTTCTATCTTCCCCTTTCTACTTTCCCACAGAGACCAGGATTGTCCTTTCAGAACGGAGGTCAGCTCATGTTCTTCCTGTTAGCCCCCACGATCATCGCCGTACCCCTCTTACTCTGTCTCCTACCGCTTTTCCTCTTTGCTCACTCCCCTCCAGGCCCTTGGCCTCCCTCAGCTGTTCCATTAAGATGCCAAGCATGCTTAGGCCACAGGACCTTTGCACGTGATCTTCCCACATCCTGGAACCCCATTTACCAGATGGCCACCTGACTCTCTCAAGTCCTTCAGGTCCCTGCTCAAATGCTCCTTTACCAGTGAGCCAACTCCTGATCCCCACTCTATCAAGTAGCAAGCCCTGCCTCCCGCCCACTCTCGGCAACCTTCTCCATCCCCCTTGCTTCACTTATTTGTGCCTATAGCCTTTGACATAGGACATACTATGCCCACTAAAATGGTAGCTAAGAAGGGAAGGGTCTTGGTCTGTTGTGTTCACAGCTGTATTCTCAGCACCCAGAATAGCACCTGGGTCATAGCAGGTGTTCAAAGCACGTGTGTTGAGTGAAAATCCAGATGATTCAGATGTCAGTGCTCTAGGAAACACATTTCTGAAGAAAACTGCACCTGATCTTGAGCTCTTTAAAGTCACGTAGGTGTCTTGTTCATACGTGTGCCCCAGCACCCAGCCCCACGTCTGGCCTAGAGTAGAACATTATTAAAGAGATTACGGAGTTGGATGGAGCTGAATGTTAGTTATTCCTTGTGCTTCATACTTCCTTGCGGGGGAACTTCAGGTAGACTCACACTCCTGGCCTCTCTCCCCATCCCTTGCCTGTGGGAATAAGCAAAGTAAGTGGATTTTCTGATTTGCAACTATGAAAGGAGTATACTGTGCTGGCCCTCCCCCCTCTTCTAAGCAGGTGCTGTCTGTCTGGTCTCATCCCTGCTACCAGAACAGCCCCTAAGAGGGAGGCTCCTTCCATCCAGCTGTGGGGGATGTGTGAATGGCTACAGACTTCTAATCAGCTTTATCAGTAATAACAGATCAATATCTTGATCTCCATCATTCCAACATCCTCTTGAGCTCTGAATCTTCTCAGTCAAGGAGGGGAAAGAAGTGTTACAGAAAAGTGAAACTGGAGGCTACGGATTAGATGCTCCCACGGCCATCCACCCATAACCGTGTGGCCAAGACGAAGTCATCCTGATTTCCTCGAGATGCTAGCAGTGCTGGGTCTAATCATCACTGAAACACAAGACATAAGCTTTCCGTCCTTGTCAGCATGATTCGGTGAAATTAAACCAATCAGCTCCAGACGAATCAGTCCTAGCAGTTCTACTTGCCCTAAAAAGAATGTTCATGTATAACAACCAATCGAGAAAAAGGTCAAAATACTTCCTTCGTTATGCTTCACAGACACTGAGCTGCCAAGCTGCCAGGCGAGCTGCTTACCACCTGGCTTGAAGTCTCCCGGATAAAAATCTATACTTTCTCTCATTGTATGACAACAAACTTTCAAACAGGTCCTCATTTCATCTGATTGTATTTTGGTTAAAGGGAGTTATTTGTTAGCCCCTCACTCCCAAGTCAGTCATCTTTATTTTCTCTATTTGCCTCGTCCTACCCCACTGCTCAGTGTTTCAGTGTGTGTAGACACACGTAGACATATGCACTGTCGCAAGAGTAGACACATGCACTATTCATCATTTTGGTTTCTTTCTGCCTTTTTGCAAGAGGCAGAGAGAAATCAGCAGGTTCCTCACCCCTGGAGCAGGAAGACCTCGGCAAGGACTCGTGGTGAACTCTGCCTTCAAAGCCCCTCCTGCTTCCCTTCTGCTTTCTCTTCCTTCCATTTCTTGGTGAACTTAGAATCCCTCCACAACCTCTGTCTCCTGATTTCCCAAAAGGGGCATAGCTGGCAGATTAGGCAGCCATTCTTAAACCTGGCAGGCATTTAAACTACCTAGGATGCTTGGGGAAACACTGATCGTCAAGCCTGCTGCAAACCCATTGCATCAGAACCATTGCACAAAAGGCGTAGGAGTCTGGATTTTTCTGACTCCTAGTGGATGCCGACACAACCTCCAGACCAGTCTCAGCAGCGGAGAGGACACAAGTGCCCAGCTGCCTCCATGCTGGATGAAGGTGAGGGCTGAGAACACCTTCCAAGTGGAGTTCATTCCTCTTCCACTGAGCTTATGGGCGGGGGTGATCCTCCAGACAACATCCCATCCAAACCTGGCGCCTGGAGTCGTTAAATGGCTGTGGCAGTGGTTCATGAACTTTTAGTTCTCAGGAATCCCTTACACTCTTAAAAATGATCAAGGATTCCAAAGAACCTTTGTGTGCGGAGATTACAGCCATTGATATTTACTGCACAAAAATTAAGAGCAAGACATGTTTAAAACACAAGAATACACAAACATGCTCCATCTGCGTCAGGGTGCCATGGGAGACAGGTGCACAGGACAAGTGTGAGCATAGTTTTGACCTCTAGGATTGTCTGAAAGGATCTGAGTCCCCCTTCCCGGGGTCCTGGACCATGCTTAGAAACCTCTAGGCTATGAGAATGAGCAGAGCCCCCAGGCTTCCTGCAGGACACCGAGGGAGGCATGACCAACCTCTGGATGACATCATTTCCTGTTTAACTGGAAGAAAAGAGTGTCCTCAAAACTGGCATCCACAAGGCAATCAGCTCAGGTCTTGTGGAAGCTGAAGCATCAGAACCACTCCAAGCCTGCCTCTTGGCTCAGTCACTCAGATGATTTTCAGACCCAAGCGCTGGCACCACAGAAAACACCTGTTGTGGTCAGCAGAAAACCAGCCCCCAAAGAGCTCCATGACTTAATCCCTAGGACCTGGGGCATGTTTGGTTACATTAGGTGGCAGGTGGACCTAGACTGCTAATCAGCTGATCTTCAAATGGAGAGATTACCATGGGTTATCCAGGAGAGCTCAATGTAATCATAAGGAGCCCTTAAACGTGGAAGAGAGAGGCATGACAGGAGGCGCGACAGGAAACACGGCGGAGACATGCAGTGTTGCTGGCTTTGAAGGAGCCAAGGTATGCAGCCGCCTCTAAATGCTCAAAAAAGCAACGGAGCAGATCCTCCCAAGAGCCTCCAGGAAGAAACGCAGCTGTGACTGCATTTGAATGTATCTGACTTGATTTCAGCCCGGGGAGACCCATGCCTGAATTCTAACCTGCAGAGCTGTTAGATAGCAAAAGTGTGTTCTTCTAAGCCACTAAGCTTGTGATCTGTTACAACACCCAAAGGAAATGAATACCACTGGTAAAACTGAACAGCACGTGAACACACCCCCAACAGAGAACCCTCCAGAAGAACCCTGGAGTCTGGAATTCTTTCCTGTGGGCAGAACTTGGTATAAACAAATAAGCCAAGCAAGGAACTCACACCACTGCCCAGTCAACCAGCATGATGACCGTGAGAACCGCTCACCCCCGTTTATCTCCCTAACCCTGTCCACAAATGACCCAGGCACTGCGCTATGACCAATCTCCAGAGGATTCGTCGAAGCATCTCCTCCATTCAGGTTTTTAAAAATGGGCATGTTGGGATCATTGGCCACTCTTTTTCCCCTCCATGACTTTGCATCAATTGTCATGAGGACGATTAAGTAATTTCGCACTCAGTCCCCTGCTGTACTCCCTGGCCTGGATCATGACCACACCGAAGGAGTGACCACCAGCAAAAGACCTGGAGACAACCCCAGTAAGCGCAAAAGCTGGACACAGCCTTAGAGTCTCCTGCCGGAGGTGGAGGGGATGGGGGCTGGGGGAAAAGCATTTGTGGCTGCAGGGGGATCACTGGGGAGTGAATGTTGGAAGGACTATAAGTGTGCATTGTGAGCTTCCCAGCAGCCCAGGGGTGGAAAGTAGTGTGTCAGTCAGTACATCCGCCTACAGTATCCCCCACTCCCCTGGTAACCTCCCCTCTACTACCTCTAGGCCACGTAGAGTCATTTCAGAAATGGCTGAGCCCTTTCACCCTGGATGACTGGATCAGAGGGGAACACCTGGTCAACCTGGACCAAGCAGTGTTTCCCTCTCTGACTTTGGAATTGGAGCTAAGACAGACAGGTTCTATCTTTGATGGCTTAGGTTCTATCTTTGATTGCTGTAAATGTGAAGCTCAGACACCAGAGATTGTCTTCCTCTGTCTCCAAAAAGACTATGGACACAAACAAAGCCAGTCTTCAGAAGGACAGGAACAAAAATGAAGCAGACACCTTGTGCGTGCAGAGACGAGAGCCCTGGGTTACCTGCATCTGGTTCTTGCACCTTCCTGAGACTGGCATCATCACCACCCACGCTGTAATTCCCCGAGACAGCCCTAGCCCAGGCCCCTTTCACTGCTTGAGTAGGCATACATTTTTTGCAAGCAAAAGAACCCTAACCCACACTGGATATCCTATTGTAAGAGTGGCAAGCATTTGTTAGAAAACAAAGTAGGATCATAACCGATATTTATTTCATTCCTCTATGGATTCCTGTGAACAGAATATGGGATGGACAGTGTGCATGCCTCTCGCCACCTGTCCCATAGCTTCCCTGTTCCACAAGACACCAGGGATCTGCTTGTCACCCGTGATGCGTAACTAGTAGTGCAGAGGAATTCATGTGCTTAAGTGAAACATTCACCGGTGGGAAGCCGGAGCAAGGGAAAATGTTCCTTCCCTCCCCCTCCTCAACTGCCCTGGTTTCATGTGGCCTCATGGCAGAAGCCCACCAGACTGCTACCTGGACACAGCCAACTAAATAACCTTCCCTTATATTGATTCTCCCTCCTCCCCTGCTTCTCCTCACTTTTCCCGCACTCTTGCCTTCCTGGGGATGGACTCCTCATAAATTTCATCACACAAATCCTTGCCTCAGGCTCTGCTTTTTAGGGAATTCATTCCAAGACATTCTTGGTTAAAATGAGGTCTATGGTACATGAAGACAATGAATATGACAGAGATGAAAAAGTCCCAGCTAGTTTTCTGGTAACTGAAAATGCAATATATATTAAATTAACTAAAACCATAAAACAACTGATACTCCTCCAAGCAGATTACAGTGAAGCTATTTTAGTCACATAACACTAATTGACTGCTCACACCACAGAATGAAAATAAGATAATATTAGCAAATAAACCAAGTTTAAAGCCTCACCATCTCTCAAATAAAAGAGAATTGAATCTTGTATAAGAATCTAGACTTGCCAGGCACGGTAGTTCATGCCTATAATCCCAACACTTTGGGAGGCCCAGGTGGGCAGATTGCTTGAGGTCAGGAGTTCAAGACCAGCCTGGTCAACATGGTGAAACCCCGTCCCTACTAAAAAATACAAAAAGTTAGCCAGGCGTGGTGGCACACACCTGTAATCCCAGCTACTCAGGAGGCTGAGGCAGGACAATCGCTTGAACCTGGGAGGAGGAGGTTGCAGTGAGCCAAAATGGCACCACTGCACTCCAGCCTGGGCAACAGGCTGGTCTAAAAAAAAAAAAAATCTCATCTTGTTTAATCTTAAATAAGATTATTCAATACTACTCTTCAAATAATGCCTACTTTTGCCTGGAGAAAAAAAATGAACATAGAGTCAAAAACTAGACACACCTGTCACATGGAAACTCAAGCCAAAATAGGGGATCAAATTCAAAGAAGCCACTTTCATGGGAGGCCGCTAGGTGGCGCACTTTCACCACCTTTGCCTGTTTCAAGGTTCTCTCCCCGGGTCACCTCTGGTCTTATTTTGGTTAAAGAGGATTTGCTATTTTGACAAACTGAAATTTACTATGCTATCATCTGAGAATTTAAGAAATCTCAAAACTCAATAAGTAGAAAATCATAGTATCATAGATAAAATAAAAGTGGGATGAATGTAAACCGTAGAGAATTGTTTAACTTGCCCATCACTGCATAAACTTTGCTGCCACTGCCCCTGTGGTCTCCCATTCTGGTGAGGGAAGCATTTTATCACAGGATGTTTGAGGAGGGCTGTGGTCCTGTTGGTCCTGTTGTCCTTTAATTAGGAGGAATATGTGTTTGCTGTTTACAGGAGGTGTCCTAACAACCAAAAAAACTTTTTTTTTTTTTTTGAGATAGAGTCTCGCTCTGCCGCCCAGGCTGGAGTGCATTGGCAGGATATCAGTCCACTGTAACCCCCGCCTCCAGGGTTCAAGTGATTCTCCTGCCTCAGCCCCCAGAGTACCTGGGATTACAGGTGTGCACCACCATGCCTAGCTAATTTTTATATTTTTAATAGAGATGGGGTTTCACCATATTGGCCAGGCTACTCTCAAACTCCTGACCTCAAGTGATCCACCTGCCTTGCTCAGCCTCCCAAAGTGCTGGGATTACAGGTATGAGCCACCGCACCCAGCCCAAAAACTCTTTTGAACAGCAGTTCTGAAATGCATCCCAGATAGAGATGGAGGGTGTGTGGTAAGCAGGGTCACCGGAGGTCGGAGAAAAGCAGGAAGAGCTGGGAGCAGAGAACAGGTTGCTTGCAGAGTGGGAAGTGAAGTGCAGGGACACGGTGATAACAGCAGGGGGGCAACGATTTCTTCCCAATGATTCACGTGAGGAAACATTTTATAAGAAAAACTGCAGCTTCACAATAAGAAATCCATAAAATCATTTACTAGAGTGCTAGACAACAAAATTTTATGCAGCCATTAAAAATAGTTTTGAAGAAGCATTTTAATTAAGTTGAAAGGTGTTTATGATATGTTGTAAAATAAAATCAGGCCCCCGAAAAGTATGATCTAATTTTGTAAAAAAATAAATTTTTGTAATAAATAAATCACGTGTGCTTATATGTAGAAGGAGACTATTAATAGTGATTAATATTTCTGAGACTCAGAGGCAGTCTTACAGATTTTTTAATGTTCTTTCTCTGGTTGACTTATCTTTTTTTTTTTCAATCACTAGCATTACTCTATACCAGGCCCTGTTTTAAGCGCTTCATAAATACGGACTCACTTAATGCTCACAACACGCCTGTGAAGTAGGTACTATTACCATCCCCACTTTTATAGATGAAAATACTGAAGCACAGAGAGGTTAAGTGACCTACTTAAGGTCACACAGCTAATAAGTGGTGGAGCCGATTCAGACCCAGGAAGTCAGGCTCTAGCTTCTGTGCACTTAACTAATAAAACATGAGAAAAAGTAAATTAAAAGTATAAAGAAAAAGCAAGGAAGGAAGGATAGAAGGAAAGAAGAGAGGGGGCAGGGATGGGGGTAAGGAAGAGACTCACAAGAGAACAATACACATTTGCTCTAAAAACTTTAAGAACTTGAGGCCAGGCACGGTGTCTCACCCCTGTAGTCCCAGCACTTTGGGAGGCCAAGGCAGGCGGATTGCTTGAGGTTAAGAGTTCAAGACCAACCTGGCCAACATGGTGAAAACCCATCTATACTAAAAACATACAATTAGCTGGGCATGGTGGCTGCGCCTGTAATCCCAGCTACTCGGGAGGCTGAGGCAGGAGAATCCCTTGAACTCAGGAGGTGGAGGTTGCAGTGAGCCAAGACGCCGCCATAGCGCAGCCTCCTAACAAAAGTAAAACTCTCTCTCAAAAAAAAAAAAAAAAAAATTAATACCTCTAAAATTTTATTACTAAAGGGAACCTTTTTTAAAAAAAAGGAAAAATGTAACCAGAAAAAAGATAACATCAAAATATTTAACCCTAAATAAATTAACAGCACAGAGCCAGAAACAAGCAAATAACACCTTTGAAATAAGAAGCAGTTTTGGGTTTTTTTCTAAAATCCCTCCCTCGGGCTGCTTCCCCGCTCAGAGCACAGCAGGTGTTGGGGCAGGACTGACTTCTTTTCCGTTGCAAGTCTTGACTTTGCCCCTCTAGAGCATGCCCCAACCTGACTGGCATGAAAGCTCTACTTTTCCTTTTTAACCAGGTAAAAGAAAACCACACTGTAAAAAGGGGGAAAGGGAAAATGCCTCAGCTGAGTGCATAGCAAAGCTCAAATGTGAGTCTGCACTATTTAAAAGTTTGTCTCCTTCAAGACCAGAGAGCTGAAAGTGAACAAATTAAATCCATTGAAGTCTCGGCAAAAAAGAAAACCGTTCCGGTGGACTAAGATGGCTGCCCTGCTCAGTAGTGGGTTGGGGGGAGACGTGGGCTGAATCGTTCTCTTTGGACTGAACGCCTGCTTGTCAGACAGACCCTGACCCAAGGAGCCAAGGATAGGGATTAGGGGAAAGAAAGGAAGGAAAAGTGAGAGGAGGAGGAGGAGGTGAAGGAGGGGAAGGGGGAGGAAGAGGACGAAGAGGAGGAGGAAGGGGAGGGTGAGGAGGAAGAGGAGGAGGGGGAGGAGGAGGAGGAAGAGGAGGAGGAAGGGGAGGGGGAGGAGGAAGAGCAGGAAGGGGAGGAGGAGGAGGAAGGGGAGTGGGAGGAGGAAGAGGAGGAGGAAAAGGAGAAGGAGGAAGGGGAGTGGGAGGAGGAAGAGGAGGAGGAGTAGGAGGAAGGGGAGAGAGAGGAGGAGGAGGGGGAGAAGGAAGAAGAGGATGAGGAAAGGGAGAAGGAGATTGTATAAAAGGATGAGGAAAAAGGAGGAAAGAGGAGTAATGGGGGAAAGGAAGGCGGAGGTGAAGACAGAACAGAGGTGTGAGGGGAAGACCTTCATTTTCCTGTGACTGAGGTTTACATGTTGAGAAAGGGGATACAAATTTATCTTGAAAACCCATGTAGCCTAAAAATGGGAAGAGAACTATTTCTTTTTCTCTGTCCCTCAGCACGACTTTAGGCAAAAATCTCCATCTGCAAAAGAGATAAAGGTGTCTACCCCTTAAAAACAGGGTCAGGATTAAATTCCGTGAAGAAGTCTGAGTGTGATCTCCAACAAGCGTGACGCAAATCCTCCAGTACATGAAGCAGAATGAAGAGACTTTTCGAAAGTAATCTTCAGATAAATACAGCTGGTGCGAGGCAAGAGATGAAGACAAAAGCCCAAAGAGCTCCCAAGTAGCTTCGCAAACTCACAGGGGATGAGACAAGGTTCATTGTGCCCGTTTGGCTGACAGCTTCCATTGAACAGGTATATTTTAAATAGCCAAGGATTCGATTGTTTTAAAACAATATTATTCATGTCACTGCAAATGCCAAGTCCTGTTCTTCAAAACCCCACTCTTCTGCCTAAATTGACTGATTCTTCCATCTCCTCCACAAGCATCCTAATCCCACCCTGGCCTCAGACCCCAGCAGAAAACCCACCACGATCCCAGATCACCCACAAAATCCCACAGATCACATTTAAGAAATTCAGAAACAGACAGACATAAGAATGAGAATGAAGGAAAGCCCATGATCTCTTTTTTCAGAATTTTTCTATCACTTTCTTGTAAAGGTCATTTGTACCTAATGGTGCTTTGACCAAAATGCAATCTTAACCTGATTTCTCTGCACTTACTAATTTGCTAGTGGTGTGCTGGGCCCTGTTTTATTTCATTTTGGTGCCAGTGGCCTAAAAACCTGACTTTAAAAAGTCTAGTTTTCAGAATCCCACTGCAAGAATGCATTTTCACATCCAGGGGATTCCCTTATAATGGAGCTGTTCTTACATAACATATTTAATGAACTACCCAGTTACTGGTATTCCACTCGCATCTAATGTCTTTATTTTCCAATACTAAAAGGAGATCAAAAAGGTAAAAATACATTATTGGCCATTTCTAAATCCTTATAATAAGATTTAAGGTATTAGTTCACTGGGTGTATATTTGCATACAGTTATGAAGACATAATTAAAAGTCCCAAGGTGAAACTTAATCAGCCTCTCCCCTCTTAAACCAATCATCACTACAGTGACCCACTTCCTTCTTCAGATGCCTTAATTAGTCCCAGAAACACCAATGCTCTTTTTTGAGAAGTGGAAATCTATTTCTGTTATTCATTAACACCCTTAAAGCATATTCTGCAGCTATTAGACACAGGCCAATGGAAGGGCAGTGGGAAGCCACAGACACGGGGCATGATTAACATCCTCAGTGAAGAGGCAATGGGCATCCAAATTTTTCCTTCGTGATGCCTGTCTACACATGCTGAGCTTTCCAATGGAGAATGCAGAATTCTAACAAAGATGAAATTAGGATCCAAAGTCATTGTGAAGTTAATGAACAAATGCAATCATGATGCAGATGCTCAACACGTTCAGACCAAACACCCAAAGATTCTGAGATTAATTTTCCCAGCTAAAAAAAGAAATCATATGTTCTACCCCACAATACTATCAACTGCAAATATAATGAAATATAGATGACATAGAATTTAGAGTCATGAAAAGATCATATAGTTAATAAATAATTGTAATTGCCCAATCCGATCAATGTTGAGTCAGACATCATCATAGGTGTTTCCTTAAGAGATTAAAGGCAGAAATAAAGTGTATCCTATATATCCCATCTTCCGAAAAAGCTTCACATGCATGAGCACAGCTACGAAAAGAGATTGGCTTCATGGGTGGTGGTAGAATCAACTTGCCTAATGTACAGTCATGTCCCACGCAATGATAAATCCAGAAATCAGTTGAAATGTTCTGGCTTCTTGAGATTAATCTGACCCTAACACACATCCCACATCCTCCCCAAGACTTCAGCAGATCCCAGAGGGCTCAGGGCTCAAGACCCCCTCCAGCTGTGTCCTTCCCCTGGGGAGACCAAGTATATAATGCAGCCCATGACTCAAATTCCACAAAGTGGCAAAGGGGCTTGTGAAGATGGCAGACCTCCTCAGAGGTCAGGAGGGAGAAGACAATTTCCAGGTGAGCCCTGCTGTCAGGCTGTCCACTCACCTCTGACCTGGGGATCTTCCCAGGCCTCCTGCCCCACACGCATCCCAGCCTCCACCTGCAGGCTTCCCGCCGCACGCCCTCCTGCACGCCTCCATCTCTTCCACCTCTCTGCCTCTCAGCCACCCACCAGCCGGCCCCAAGGCAGTGGCACTGCTATAAGTCATTCTCCATGCTCACTCTGCGTCTGCCTCAAGGTCCCATCTCCTATCTCTAGCCACCTAACCAGAGTTCCCGCAGCCCCCAACAAACAAAGACAATTTCCTCCCCAAAAAGGAATTCTGCCATGGAGATCATGAATTATTTACAATGATCTAGAAGAATACGATCATCATTCTGTAAAAGCCAAAGGTAGATATAGTCAACACATGCAGACCTTTAAAATTACTTCTATAAGCAACTTACAGTCTTACCATGCAAAATAACCTGACTATGACGAACAAAGAGTGGAATCCTGTTGCAAAATGACTCATTACACATTTCTAATAAGAAAAGATACCTAAACCACAACTACTTACACTCAAAGCCTGACATGACACAGAAAATAAGGTTATCTTATCCTTCAGCAGCTACAAAGGAGTCACACCATTGGTCAAATAGTCTCTTCTGCTCATAAGCTTAAATGGGAGCGGAGCCCGAAACCTGGCTGGAGATGAATGACCTCAGTTTGAGAGCTCTTCATCCGCCTCTTCCTCTTGGCTCTGAGCGCAGATGCTCAGATTGCTGCTCACCTAATTTGTCTACTGCCATTACCGCATTTGCCTATAGAATCTCTTCTGCCTGCATGGCTAGCTGTTTGCCTGCCTAAGTTCACTGGGAGCAGCTGCTCATGTTCATTGCCACAGTCCATCTCCAGCAGCATCCATCCATCACACACGAGTTTCAGCAAATGGGGATCCATGCAAGCCAGAAGACCCATTCCAGGAGCTCAGGAGGGCAAGCTTGTCACAGACAGGACCCGGGCTTGCTGACAGAGGCCAATTTGAGACTCCACCCCACATTGACCTTCCCATGCTTTTCATGCCATGATAATCACATGCGTTTTGTGCTGAGTCCGTTTTCATTTCCCATTTCATTCGCGTAGGTTTTCACCAGTGTTTGGCAAACTTGTCTTCCCAATGAGGGGGTTGAGAACTAATGCCCTATTTTCAGTTTCTTCTGAAGTCTCCCACATTGCCACATGCAGTGGAGCATATATACAGTAGTGGGCAATTATGGACAGCGCCCTGATGTCCAAACCCCCAGAGTCAGCCCTGAGGATCACTGTGATGAAAGCCAAGTTCCTCTTTAGCTCTTCTTTCACCCGCGTATCCTATTTCTCCCTCCCCCTTCCCACCTTCCATTGCATGAGCATCCATGTCACCAGGGTAGCAACTGACAGGCCTACATGGGCTGCCTGCCCATGTAGTGGAGCCTGAAGCTTATGCAAACTGGGGGGCCCACATTAAGAAAGAGAATAGAAAATTATAAACACAAAGTTAGGTATTAAAGTGAATATTTTTCAGAAAGAAAAAATAAAATATAACAAATCACAAAGTTTTCAAAACTGACAACACAAAATCCAGGTTAAAAAAAAAGTAGCAAAATGTTTTTATTAACTTCCTGAAAGACTTCTATATTCAAATATACGGATGATATGGACAGATTTAGGCATAGATGATATAGGTATGTAGGTATGTTTTGGCCACAAACTTTTTGATCCTTTCTTTATTTGACAGCTTGGTAATATTTTCCAGAGTGAAATCAAAAATAATTTAGTCCTTCTTTCAGCAGAGTTGACTGAAATTTGACTTTTATAACGGAGGATTGAATGCAAAAAACACACAGCTTCACAGAGAGATGCACAGCTCTTTGCAGTACAGTTCACAGAGTTGTACCCTCCAAACGCAGGAATTCTGAGAAAGCCTATTATACACAATTCCTATCATAAAGGAAGAAATGGATGGTATGTTCACAACTGTATCACTGCATTATCGAAAATAGCCTTGATGGCAGAAAATTGCCCTTTTTGTTGATGAGATTCCAATTAACCACTTTGACCACACCTGATGATTAAAGGTGTTCCCCACACACTGGCTTTCTGTCTCACGCATTTCAAAACTAGTCTCTCCTCCATGGAGCACATGCTTGTATGCTGGGCATCACAGACACATTTTCATGAACCTGAACTTGGCCTTGGACCTTCAGGTCACAGCTCTGGGCAAGCAGCCACAGCCACAGGAAGGAGTGCTGGCAGAAACATACATAGCAAAACGTACGTGTGCCAACCACCTAAATACATCCCACAAACGTAAATGAAAGATTTTCCCTTTAGCTGGATCTCATCCCCACCCGACAAGAAGGAAAACTGGATGCAAAGAACCCAGAGTGGAAAGAGACAGGGCTCTTCACTAGCTGTGGTTATCTTCTATCTTAGGCCATTCAGGCTGTTGTAGGCTGGGTAATTTACAAATAACAAAAATTTTTTTCTCATAGATTTGGAGGCCAGGAAGTCCAAGATCACGGCACTGGCAGATTGGGTGTCTGGGAAGGGCCGCTCTCTGCTCCACACACGGGACCTTGTTGCTGGATCCTCACATGGTGGAAGGGGGGAAGGGCAAATGGGACTAACAGACTCCCTCAAGGCCTTTTATAAAAACACTAATCCCATTCCTGAGGGCAGAGCCCTCATGACCTAGTCACCTCCTAAAGACCCCACCTCCTAATACTATTGCACTGAGCATTACAGTTCAACAAGAATTTTGGAGGGGCACAGCATTTAAACCATAGCATTTTCCTTACTGGCCCCCCACATTCATGTCTTTCTCACATACAGAATACATTCATTCCATCCCAATAGTCCCAAAAAACTCTTAACTGGTTCCAGCTTCAACTTTAAAGTCTAAGTCCAAAGTCTCATATAAAGAGCATCTAAATCAGATGTGGGTGATATTCAAGGTATGATTCATGTGAACCTATGAAATAAAAGAAGTTGTGTGCTTCCAAAATACAATTTGGGGACAGACAGAGGATAGGCAGCCCCCCTCCAAAACAAAGTAATAGGAAAGAAGAAAGAAGCGACAGGAGGTGACCAAGTCCAAAGTTCAACAGGGCAAAGAACATTAAACCTGAAAGCTGACTCCATCTCCCACCTTCCGGTCACACTGGGGCAGAGGTTAGACCCCCAAGGTTCTGGGCAGCCTGGCCCCATGGCTTTGCTGGGCATAGTCCACAGAGCAGCTCTCACGTGCAGCTCTCTCAAGCTGCTGTTGCATGCTGATGGCTCTATAATTCTGGGATCTCAGGGGCAGCCCCAATCCCACAGCTGCACTAGGCATTGCCCTAGTATAGACATCCTGTGGTGGTCCCAACCCCACTGTTCTGCTAGGCATCGCTCTACTGGGGACTGCCTGTGGTGGTCCCGCCCCTGCAGCTGTTCTCTGCCTGGATTCCAAGGCTCTCCAGGGTATCCTTTGAAATCTAGGTGGAGACAGCCATTCCCCCACAGCTCATGCACTCTGTGTGCCTGCAGAGTTAGCATCACGTGGGTGCCACCAAGGTTTACCACTTGTTTCTTGTGGGCAGGTGGCCCTAGTGGATCCACATCCCTGGTGCTCTCTCCTGAACATGTTTGCTCATCTTTTACAGGCTAAGAATTTTTCCAACTCTTTAAGTTCTGCTTCCCTTTTGATTATAAATTCCATTTTTAATTTATTTCTCTCTTTTCACATATTATTACAAGAGTCAAGAGAAGCCACGCCACATCCTCGACATTTTGCTTAGATGTTTCTTCCACTAAAAATTCTGCCTTCCACAAAACACTATGACACAAAAACAACTCAGCCAAGTTCTTTGCCACTTTATGAGAAGGATGGCCTTTCCTCCAGTCTCCAGTAACATATTCCTCATTTCCATCTGAGACCTCATCAAATGACCTTTACTGTTCATATTTCTACTAACATTCTGCAGCTAAATCTCTACCCCTGAGCTATACCCCCTCTACCAACATTCTGATCACAACAACTTAAGCAATCTCTAAAAAGATAGTCTTTCTCTACAGCTCTCCCCTTCTATGCCCTCACCAGAATTACCCTTTATTTCCATTCATGGCAATGCAGGCTTTTTCTAGCCTGCTCCTTCAAACTCTCCCAGCCTCTGCCCATTTCCCTGTTCCAAAGCTGCTTCCGCATTTTTAGGTGTTTGTCACGGCAGCACGCCACTTCTGTCTTCGTCCATTTGGGCTGCTTTAACAAAATACTTTAGATTGGATAATTTATAAATAATAAAAATATATTTCTCACATTTCTATTATTATTAATATCACTATTTGAGGCAGAGACTCACTCTGTCACCCAGGCTGGAGTACTGTGGTGTGATCTTGGCTCACCGCAACCTCAGCCTCCTAGGTTCAGGTGATTCTCCTCCCTCAGCCTCCCAAGTAGCTGGGACTACCGGTGTGTGCCACCACGCCCAGCTAAGTTTTATATTTTTAGTAGAGACAGGGTTTTGTCATGTTGGCCAGGCTGGTCTTGAACTCCTGACCTCAGGTGATCCACCTGCCTCGGCCTCCCAAAATGCTTGGATTACAGGTGTGAGCCACCGCACCTGGCCTATTTATCACAATTCTAGAGGCTGGGAAGTCTAAGATCAAGGTACTGGCAGGTTCACTGTCTGGCGAGGGATCACTCTCTGTTCCATCCATGGCACCTTGTTGCTGCATCCTCACATAGTGGAAGGGCTGAAGGGACTAACAGACTTTCTCAAGCCATTTATAAGGTCACTACTCCCATTTATGAGAGCAGAGCCCTCATGACCTAATAACTTCCTAAAGGCCCCACCTCTTAATATTACTGCAGTGAGTATTAGTTTCAACATGAATTTAGGAGGCACACAAACATCCAAACAATAGAATTTTACTTTCGAGGATTTTACAAAAATGCAAGCCCATTGGACACACTGCTTGGCCCTTCCCATGTAAGTGAAGGGCCCTGAAAGCCAAGCTTCAATAGCTTCAGTGTAAACCCAACTCTGGGCTACCCATTCTGAGTTGGGAAAGTGAATAACTTTTATTACATACCTTATCTCACCTTGTATTTTACATTTACTGACTCATTTTATTCTAAACCTTATTTTATGAGAGTAACAGTTCCATTTTATAAATGAAAATGCCTTGCAACGATGAGTTTGTGTCCTTTGTAGGGACATGGATGAACCTGGAAACCGTCATTCTCAGCAAACTGACAGAAGAACAGAGGATCAAACACCGCATGTTCTCACTCACAGGCGGGTGTTGAACAATGAGAACACATGGACACAGGAAGGGGAGCACTACACACTGGGGTCAGTTGGGGGAAAATGGGGGAGGGACAGTGGGGGGTGGGGAGTTGGGGAGAGATAGCAAGGGGAGAAATGCCAGATATAGGTGAAGGGGAGGAAGGCAGCAAATCACACTGCCACATGTGTACCTATGCAACAATCTTGCATGTTCTTCACATGTACCCCAAAACCTAAAATGCAATAAAATAAATAAATGGAAAAAAAAAAGAAAATGCCTTGCATATTTCTGAGAGAATAACAAGAAACAGTTCAAAAAACTCTTGAAATGATTGTTTCTAGTGAGGGAGTTAGTGGATAGGGCTGGGACAAATACATGTTTTGAATTGCACACACATTCATATCATTACAGAATTTCTTTTATTGTTTTCCTCATGGCCATTGATTTATTTTATTTATTTATTTATTTATTTATTTATTTATTTATTTATTTATTTTGAGACAAGGTCTCACTCTGTTACCCAGGCTGGATTGCAATGGCTCGATCTCAGCTCACTGCAACCTCTGCGTCCCCAGTTCAAGTGATTCTCCTGCCTTGGCCTCCTGAGTAGCTGGGACTACAGGCATATGCCACCACACCCTGCTGATTTTTGTACTTTTGGTAGAGACGGGGTTTCATAATATTGGCCAGACTGGCCTCAAGCTCCTGACCTCAAGTGATCTGTCCTCCTTAGCCTCCCAAAGTGCTGGGATGATAGGGGTGAGCCGCAATGACCAGCCTGCCATTGATTACTTTTAAATTTTTTTTTACTGTAGTAAGAATATTTAACATGAGATCTCCCCTCTCAACAAATTTTCAAGTATACGTTATTGCTAACTATAGGTACAATATTGTACAACGGATCTCTAGGGCTTACTCATCCTGTTTATCTGAAACTGCATGCCCATTAATTAACAACTCCCCACTTTCTGCTCCCCCAGCCCCTGGCCACTACCATTCCACTCTTTGCATCTATGAATTTGAGTATTTTAGATACCTCATCTAAGTGGAATCATGCATTATTTGTCTTTCTGTGACTAGCTTATTTTACTTAACATAATGTCTTGAAGATTGTTGCATATTACAAGATTTCCTTCATTTTAAAACTGACTAGTATTCCACTGTATATATACAGCACATTTTCTTCATCTAGTCATCTGTCAATGGACATTTATGTTGTTTCCACATCTTAGCTATTGTAACTACTGCTGCAATCAATATAAGAATGCTGCTATCTCTTTGAGATCCTGATTTCAGTTCTTTTGAATAAATATCCAGAAATGAGGGGTGGCTGGATCACATGGTAGTTCTATTTGTTAATTTTTTGGAGCCTCCATACGGTTTTCGGCAATAGCTGCAGCGTTCTGCATTTCTACCAACAGTATGCAAGGGCTCCAGCATTTCTCTGTCTTCCCAATATTTGCTCTTTGTTTCGCTGTTGTTTTATGATAGCCATCTTGACAGGTGTGTGGTAATACCTCACTGTGGTTTTGACTTTTTAAAGAAAAAAAGAATCCACTCTAACAGAGAAATTACTGATAATAGGTTCCCGTATCATAATACTGTTATGGGTTGAAGGATGTCCCCTCAAAAAGTATGTGGAAGCCCTAACCACCCCCAAAGTACTTCAAGGTGTGATCTTCTTTGGAAATAGGGTGTTTGCAGATTTAACCAAGTTAAGATGGGCTCACTAGAGTGGGCTCTATCCAATCTGACTGATGTCCTTATGAAAAGAGGAAAGTTGGACAGAGACCAGCGCAGAAGGAAGGTGATGTGAGGAAACAGGGAGGAAACAGCCATGTGACTGGAGTGATGCAGCCACAAGCCAAGGACACCTGGGGCCACCAGAAGCTGGGAGGAAGGCCTGGAAAAAGCCTTCCAAGTGAGCACGGCCCTTGCCGACACCTTGAATTCAGGCTCCTAGCCTTCAAACTGTAAGAGAATAAGTTTCTGTTGCTCTGTGACACCCAGTTCGTGACAATTCAGTGCTGCAGCCCTAGAAAACTAATAAGATTCTTTCATGATAGTTATGATGAGCATTGTTTTATGGTTGTTGGCTGCTTGTATGCCTTTCTTTGAGAAATGTCTGTTCATGTCCTCTGCCCATATTTTAATGGAGTTACTTGTGAAATATCATCTCACACCCATCAGAATGGCTTTTGTTAAAAAGCCCAAAACAAAAACAAACAAACAACAACAACAACAAAAAGGAATACTAGCAAGGCTGTGGGGGGAAAGGGAATGCTTATTAGAATGGGAATGTAAACTAGGCCAGCCACTGTGGAAAGTAGTCTGGAGATTTCTGAAAGAACTAAGAAGTGAACTATCATTCAACCCAGCAATCCCATTACTGAGCATAAACCCAAAGGAAAATAAACCATTCTATCAAAAAGACACATGCACAGGTATGTTCATTGCAGCACGAGTCACAATAGCAAAGACATGGAATCAACCCAGGTACCATCAGTGGTGAACTGGATAGAGAAAACACAGTACATACACTCCATGGAATACTACATAGCCATTAAAAAGAGTGAAATCATGTCCTTTGCAGCAACATGGATGTAACTGGAGGCCACTGTCCTAAGCAAACTAACACAGAAACAGAAAACCAAATATAGCATATTCTCACTTATAAGTGAGAGTTAACCATTGGGTACACATGAACACAAAGCTCGGGAGAAGAGACACAGGGGACTATGAGAGCGGAGACAGGAGAAGACAAGGGCTGAAAAACTATTTATTGGGTAATATGCTCAGTACCTGGGTGAAGGATTCATTCATACTCCAAGCCTCAGCGTCACACAATATACCTCTGTAACAAACCTGCAGCTACCCCCTAATTTTAATAAAAGTCAAAAAAAAAAGAAAAGTAATACAATTATCTCCCCTTGAGATATTTAGTTTTTTTAAAAAAGAATACTTTATAACTGAAAGGGATGACTTTAGTTTGGTAAAATTTGAAGCAAAAGAGAAGCTGAGGCACCAACCACACCCTATACAGAGAGCTAAGCCCACTGTATAAAGCAGATGCCGCCCACCACGCGGCCCGTTAGAGAGCCCACACACCATCAAAGCCAGAATCAAGCAACAAGACCAACGGCGATCCACCCTTTTGGTGGTGTGAATTTTTTTTTTTTTTTTTTGCGATGGAGTCTCGCTCTGTCACCCAGGCTGGAGTGCAGTGGTGCAACCTTGGCTCACTACAACCTCCGCCTCCCGGGTTCAAGTGATTTTCTTGCCTCAGCCTCCTGAGCAGCTGGAACTACAGACGCATGCCACCACTAAGTTTTGTATTTTTACTAAAGACAAGATTTCCCCATGTTGGCCAGGATGGTCTCAATCTCTTGACCTTGCGATCGACCCTCCTCCCCCTCCCAAAGTGCTGGGATTACAGGCGTGAGCCACTGCACACGGCCATGGTATCTTTTAATATCTTTGGTCATTTGTACAATACCAAAAAAAATCAGTTAGAAGAGAGATCGATCCAAGATGGCCGTTTAGGAACAGCTCAGGATTGCAGCTCCCAGTGAAAGCGCAGAGGGTGAGTGGATGCCGCATTTTTATTGCCCACAGACTAGGAAATTCCCAGGCGGAGGAGCTCCACGGGTCGCCAGCGCAGCTGTTTGGGCCAGTGCGGCTGTGCCGGCCAGCGCCGCTGCTTTGCCCCACGCGGCTACTTTCTCGGTGCCCCGGAGCAGCAGTTCTCTGTATAAAATACACCGGTCCAGGTGCCCTTTTGGCTGGCGATTGGAGCCACGGGAAGTCGCACATTCGTCTGTTTAAAAGGGGGACTGAGCAGGGAACCAGGACAGTACATTCCAGGGAAAAAAAAGCGCCACGAATCTCAGTGCCGCTGTTTAAGCCAGCGCAGTGACTTGCGGCAGGGGAAAACACACAGACAACCCCCCCGCCGCCCCCGCACCTCTTCAACAGGCGACTGGAACACCAACTTAAAAAAAAAAAAAAAAAGGCTCTGAGGCAGGGAGCCAGGCGATCAGGCTCCGCTGGTCCCACCCCTACGAAAGAACAGCAATCAGAAACTCTCTGGATTGAGAGTTTCACAGCAAGCGCAGCTGAACCCAGGACAGTGCAGCTCTGTGGGGGAGGGGTCTCCGCGATTACCGAGGCAGCCCGCCACAACGGAGGTAGTCAGCCAATGATGAGTCAGCCCGCCGTTGCCAAGGCAACCTGCCACTGCAGAGAGGCTTCGCCTCAACAGAGGCGGGCCACCATTGCCAAGGCAGTTACAACTACACCCATATAAACAGCACTGCAGGGAAGTTCACTCAGCAGCTGGGTGGAGCCCACAACAGCTCAGCAAAGCCTATACAGGCCGACAGTGACTAGGCTGCCTCCTTGCTGGGCAGGGCACCTCTGAAGGGGGAAAAAAGAAGGCAGCATCATAACGGAAACTCATAAAGCCCTAAATCCCTGGGACAGAGCACCTGGGAACAAAAAGCAGTTTATGAGTTCTGCTGCAGCAGACCTAAATGTACCTGCCCAGCAGCTCCGAATGAACAACGGAGCTCACAGCTCAGCATTTGAGCTCCTATAAAGAAGAGACCGTCTCCCCAAGCAGCTCCCTGACCCCTGTATATCCAAAGAGCCACCTCATAAAGGAGAGATCAGATTGACACTTGGCGGGTATCCTTCTGGGTCAAAGACAGCAGAAGAAGAAAACTGGTAACAACCCTTACTGTTCAGCAGCTGCTGCAGGTGATCCCCAGGCAAGCAGGGCCTGGAGTGGACCTCAGCAGACCTACAGCAGAGGGGCCAGACTGTCAGAAGGAAAACCAAGAAACAGAAATAACCTCATCATCAACAAACAGAACGTCCACTCAGAGACCCAATCTGAAAGCCAGCAACTACAAAGACGACAGGTGGATAAATCCTTAAAGATGGGAAGAAACCAGCACAAAAAGGATGAAAACACCCAAAACCAGAGCACCTCTCCTCCTAAAAGAGATCACAACTCCTCACCAGTAAAAGAACAAGGTTGGATAGAGAACAAGTGTGATGAAATGACAGAATCAGACTTCAGAAGGTGGGTAGTAAGAAATTTCTGTGAACTAAAAGAACATGTTCTAACCAAATGCAAAGAAACTAAGAAACTTGAAAAAAGATTTGACGAAATGCTAACGAGAATGGACAAAATAGAAAGGAATATAAGTGAATTGATGGAGCTGAAAAACGCAACACGAGAACTTCGTGAAGCATGCACAAGTATCAACAGCCGAATTCACCAAGCAGAAGAAAGGATATCAGAGGTCGAAGATCAACTCAATGAAATAAAACGGGGAGGCAAGAATAGAGAAAAAAGGGTAAAAAGGAATGAACAAAGTCTCCAAGAAATGTGGGACTATGTGAAAAGACCTAATCTACATTTGATAGGCGTACCCGAATGTGACGAAGAGAATGAATCCAAGCTGGAAAATACTCTTCAGGATATTATCCAGGAAAACTTCCCCAACCTAGCAAGGCAGGCCAGGAAATATTCAAGTCCAGGAAATACAGAGACCACCACAAAGATATTCGTCAATAAGAGCAACCCCAAGGCACATAATCGTCAGATTCACCAGGGTTGAAATGAAGGAGAAAATACTAAGGGCAGCCAGAGAGAAAGGTCGGGTTACCAACTAAGGGGAGCCCATCAGACTCACAGCAGATCTCTCAGCAGAAACCCTACAAGCCAGAAGAGAGTGGGGACCAATATTCAACATCCTTAAAGAAAAGAACTTTCAACCCAGAATCTCCTATCCAGCCAAACTAAGCTTCATAAGTGAAGGAAAAATAAAATCCTTTGTGAACATGCAAGTACTCAGAGATTTCGTCACCACCAGGCCAGCTTTACAAGAGCTCCTGAAAGACGCTCTACACATATAAAGGAACAACCAGTGCCAACCACTCCAAAAACATGCCAAATGGCAAAGAGAATAAACACAATGAAGAATCTGCGTCAACTAACGGGCAAAACACCCAGCTAGCACCAAAATGGCAGTATCAAATTCACACATAACAATATTAACCCTAAATGTTCCAATCAAAAGACACAGACTGGCAAATTGGATAAAAAGCCAAAACCCATCGGTGTGCTGTATCCAGGAAACCCATCTCACATGCAAGGATACACAAAGGCTCAAAATAAAGGGATGGAGGAAGATTTACCAAGCAAACGGAGAGCAAAAAAAAGCAGGAGTTGCAATTCTCACCTCTGATAAATTAGACTTTAAAGCAACAAAGATCAAAAGAGACAAAGAAGAACGCTACATAATGGTAAAAGGATCAATGCAACAAGAAGAGCTAACAATCCTAAATATATACGCACCCAATACAGGAGCACACAGATACATAAGGCAAGTTCTTAATGACTTACAAAGAGACTTAGACTCCCACACAATTATAGTGGGAGACTTTAACACCCCATTGTCAATATGAGACACATCAACCAGACAGAAAATTAACAAGGATATCCAGGACCTGAACTCAGACCTGGACCAAGCAAACCTAATAGACATTTACAGAACTCTCCACCCCAAATACACAGAATATACATTCTTCTCAGCACCACATCACACCTACTCTAAAATTGACCACATAATTGGGAGTAAATCACTCCTCAGCAAATGCAAAAGAACGGAAATCGTAACAAACAGTCTCTCAGACCACAGTGCAATCAAGTTAGAACTCAGAATTCAAAAACTAACCTGGAACCGCACAGCTTCATGGAAACTGAACAACTTGCTCTTGAATGTTGACTGGATAAACAATGAAATGAAGACAGAAATAAAGATGTTCTTCGAAACCAACGAGAACGAAGACACAACATACCAGAATCTCTGGGACATATTTAAAGCAGTGTCTAGAGGAAAATATATAGCAATAGGTGCCCACATGAGAAGCAAGGAGAGATCAAAAACCCTATCGTCAAAACTGAAAGAGTTAGAGGAGCAAGATCAAAAAAACTCAAAGTCTAGCAGAAGACAAGAAATAGCTAAGATCACAGCAGAACTGAAGGAGATAGAGACATAAAAAATCCTTCAAAAATCAATAAATCCAGGAGCTGGTTTTCTGAAAAGATCAACAAAATAGACAGTCCACTAGCCAGATTACTAAAAAAGAAAAGAGAGAATAACCAAATTGACGCAATAAAAAACAATAAAGGGGATATCACCACAGATTCCACAGAAATTCAAACCATCATCAGAGATTATTACAAATAACTCTCTGCACGTAAACTCGTAAACCTGGAAGAAACAGATAAATTCCTGGACATTTGCCTCCTCCCAAGCCTAAACCAGGAAGACGCCGAAACCCTGAACAGACCCATAACAAGGTCTGAAGTTGAGGCAGCAATTAAGACCCTACCACCCAAAAAAAGCATAGGTCCAGACGGGTTCACAGCCGAATTCTACCAGACATACAAAGAGGAGCTGGAACCATTCCTTCTGAAAATATTCCAAACAATACAAAAAGAGGGAATCCTTCCCAAAACATTTTATGAGACCAACATCATCCCGATTCCAAAACCCAGCAGAGACTCAACAAGAAAAGAAAACTTCAGGCCAATATCCATGATGAACATAGATGCAAAAATCTTCAATAAAATACTGACAAGCCGATTGCAACAGCACATCAAAAAGCTTATCCACCATGATCAAGTAGGCTTCATCCCGGGGATGCAAGGCTGGTTCAACATACGCAAGTCTATAAACGTAATTCACCACATAAACAGAACCAAAGACAAAAACCACATGATTATCTCAATTGATGCAGAGAAGGCCTTTAACAAAATTCAACAACCCTTTATGCTAAAAACCCTCAATAAGCTAGGTATTGACAGAACATATCTCAAAATAATAAAACCTATTTACGACAAACCAACAGCCAATATCATACTGAATGGGCAAATACTGGAAGCATTCCCCTTGAAATGTGGCACTAGACAAGGATGCCCTCTCTCACCACTCCTATTCAATATAGTACTAGAAGTTCCAGCCAGAGCAATCAGGCAAGAAAAAGAAATAAAGGGTATTCAAATAGGAAAGGAGGAAGTCAAGTCTCTCTATTTGCAGACGACAGGATTGTATATCTAGAAGACCCCATCGTCTCAGCCCAAAATCTCCTGAAACTGATAAACAACTTCAGCAAAGTCTCAGGATACAAAATCAATGTGCAAAAATCACATGCATTCCTATACACCAATAACAGAATTAAAGAGAGCCAAATCAAGAACGAACTGCCATTCACAATTGCCACAAAGAGAATAAAATACCTGGGAACACAACTAACAAGGAACGTAAAGGATCTCTTCAAGGAGAACTACAAGCCACTGCTCAACGAAATAAGAGAGGACACAAACAGATGGAGAAACATTCCATGTTCATGGTTAGGAAGAATCAATATCGTGAAAATGGCCATACTGCCCAAAGTAATTTACAGATTCAATGCTATCCCCATCAAGCTACCAATGACCTTCTTCACAGAACTGGAAAAAACCACATTAAACTTCATATGGAACCAAAAGAGAGCCCGCATAGCCAAGTCTACTCTAAGCAAAAAGAACAAAGTGGGAGGCATCACACTACCGGACTTCAAACTATACTACAAGGCTACAGTAATCAAAACAGCATGGTACTGGTACCAAAACAGAGATATAGACCAATGGAACAGAACAGAGGTCTCGGACGCAACGCAACATATCTGCAACCATCTGATCTTTGACAAACCAGACAAAAACAAGCAATGGGGAAAGGACTCCCTGTTTAATAAATGGTGTTGGGAAAACTGGCTACCATGTGCAGAAAGCAGAAACTGGACCCCTTCCTGACACCTTACACTAAAATTAACTACAAATGGATTAAAGGCTTAAACATAAGACCTAACACCATAAAAACCCTAGAAGAAAATCTAAGCAAAACCATTCAGGAGATAGGTGTAGGCAAGGACTTCATGACCAAAACACCAAAAGTATTGACAACAAAAGCCAAAATAGACAAATGGGACCTAATCAAACTTCACAGCTTCTGCACAGCAAAAGAAACAGTCATTAGAGTGAATCAGCAACCAACAGAATGGGAAAAAATTTTTGCAGTTTACCCATCTGACAAAGGGCTGATATCCAGAATTTACAAAGAACTAAAACAGATTTACAAGAAAAGAACTAACAAGCCCATTCAAAAGTGGGCAAAGGATATGAACAGATACTTTACAAAAGAAGACATACATGAAGCCAACAAACATATGAAAAAATGCTCATCATCACTGGTCATCAGAGAAATGCAAATCAAAACTACATCGAGATACCATCTCATGCCAGTCAGAATGGCGATCATTACAAAATCTGGAGACAACAGATGCTGGAGAGGATGTGGAGAAATAGGAACACTTTTACACTGTTAGTGGGAGTGTAAATTAGTTCAACCATTGTGGAAGACAGTGTGGTGATTCCTCAAGGACCTAGAAATAGAAATTCCATTTGACTCAGCAATCCCATTACTGGGTATATATCCAAAGGATTATAAATCGGTCTACTATAAGGACACATGCACACAAATGTTCATTGCAGCACTGTTTACAATAGCAAAGGTCTGGAACCAACCCAAATGCCCATCGATGATAGACTGGACAGGGTAAATGTGGCACATATACACCATGGAATATTATGCAGCCATCAAAAACGATGAGTTTGGGTCCTTTGTAGGGACATGGATGAACCTGGAAGCCATCATTCTCAGCAAACTGACAGAAGAGCAGAAGATCAAACACCGCATGTTCTCACTCATAGGTGGGTGCTGAACAGTGAGAACACATGGACACAGGGAGGGGGGCACTACACACTGGGGTCAGTTGGGGGGAAATAGGGGAGGGACGGTGGGGCGTGGGGAGCTGGGGAGAGATAGCAAGGGGAGAGATGCCAGATGTTGGTGATGGGGGGAAGGCAGCAAATCACACTGCCACGTGTGTACCTATGCAACAATCTTGCATGTTCTTCACATGTACCCCAAAATCTAAAATGCAATAAAATAAATAAATGGGGAAAAAAATTTGCACTTAAAAAAAGTCAGTTAGAAAAAACAATTCAAATGCACATTTCTAGTGAAGTACATGCGTGTATTTTTTCTCGGGTACACATCTGAAGAGTTCGTTATGTTTTGGAAGTGTTTTTGGCTATCTGATGTTCTTATGTTTCTTCTAAGGTTAAACAATAAACACATAATGTACTTTTAATGTTGACAATATCAAAAAATTGAAAAACTTTTGAGACTGAGTTTACATAATTCTAAAACCAAATCAACCTGACTAAATTTAGTAACTTCAATGAGAAAAAAAATGAAGTTTATTTATTTGGTTTGTTTGGCAAAACAGCATGTATTTAAATAGTATTTTATAAACAATGTTTTATCATCAAGATATTATTATTATAAATATAGATCCATATTTTTTAAATACACAGATACACACCCAGTAGCTTATAAAACTACAGTTATTTTTGTTTAGCAGATCAAAAATTCTCACTAACGCTAGAAATTTGCAATGTCTAGAAGAATTTGAGTTTGCTTTTTAAAAAAGCTTTTCTTTACTTCAATTAATTTTAGGATCTACTTCTCGATAAGGTCTTTCAAACGTACTTATTCTTAAATAAATATATCCAGATTTACATTTGTTCCGAAAGGCGACTTTCGTAGAAATCAAAGGACAACCATAAGTTGCGCTTATAAGAATAAAATCATTAAAAAAAAACACACACAACTACGATAGTAATTGAAAACTGAGCAACAGATGTCTTTTTGATAAACAAAAGAAGGTAAAACTTAAAGTTCCAGTAGATACAGTACCTGGGTGCTTCGAAGCAAAACTGTTTTGTTTTTAATGACCAGCATTTTCACAGCATTTCTGATTGTCACCTAATAATAGAAATACATCATTCTCATCGCCCTTTTTCATTTTGTCTTAATAGCAGTAAATTAATCTAACTGATCTATTTCTATAAATTGTATTCTTGCTATTAATTATAAATCTGAAGAAGAAAAATCAGCGTTATATATAAAATCCTTAAAAATGTTTCCACGTGATAATAAATATTCCCTTATCAAAAAGTTTGGGCCTGGGAGAATTTCATTTCTTGTTTTTTCATTGTGAAGAAAATGCATGTGTGTTTTTCATTCTACATTGATTTCAATAATAGAGATTCATTTACAGTGTGAGCAAGACTTTGACTTCTTTGGTAGGTAAGCCCTAAAGGCAAATTAAAAGCCACTTAAGAGATATGCCCTGGTGAGAAAGAAGACATACTAATCCTTTACCCCTTCTCACCCATCTCTCATACTCCATTCACGGCTTCTGAGGCAGATCACAGTGCCAAAGACGCCACAAAAACATCCCATCCCACGTGTTCGCCCTTCAGTGTTAGCTGGACATTCTAACTGAGAAGTGGGGTCTCCACAAGTGAGAAGAGACCGTCACTACTTTGACAAATAGATTACAGCGGAAGTGACTTCCAAGGCTGGGTCATAAAAGTGATACAGTCATGCCTTGCTGTCTGGAATACTCTCTCTTGGAAGGTTTTGGCCATCATGAAAGCAGCCCACTGCCCTGAGGCCGCCCTGCTGGGAGCATGCCCGCCGAGTGAAGACACCACATGGAGCTGTCTGAGACTTCACAAAGAGAGAGAGGTGCCGGGTCAGCCCCCGCTATTCAGGCCTCCCAAGCCCCACGGGAGAGACCCCCACGCTAGAACCACCCAACTCAGCCCTTCCCCAGTTTCCTGACCCACAGACATTGGAAGAGATAATACGATGATTATTACTATTTCAAGCCACGAACTTTGGGCTTGTAATCTGCTGTGCAGCAATGACATCAAGAACAAGCTCCAACTTTCTGGAACTTCCTCTTTCACTTGAAAAGAAATGCTTCTAATACTGCTGCTTCGTGTCTGTTTAAATATCTTTTATTGGGAAACAGGGCCATCAAATCTAGGCCAAGAGTCCCCTTGGCCCAGCTGTTCGTTATCTGAAAGAGAAAGAGAGGAGAACCCTGTGAAATGTCAGGCCACGTGGAAAGCACAGGGAGAGATCAGTTACAGCCACCTTTCTCTGATGAACTGCGGGCTAGCTAATTAAAGGCTTTTGCTGCCTAAACCAGAGAGGGGAAAGGAAGGTAAAAGGCATGAGTACCAAACAACAGAATTGTTTTGAAATCCAAGTGGAGTCAGAAAGGCCCAGGAGTTTAAAAACAAGGAGTCCTTTTCTATTCCTTTTTTCCTATTAATAATGCATCTTGCGTTGCCAAAGTTCTCAATATCCCATGGCAGCAGCAGACTGGTGCAAAGGCCTGGGTTTCATCACAGCACTTACAAGCTGTTTGACTCTGGGCTAGCCACTTAACTTCTTTGAGCCTCTACATTTTCATCCCTGAAATGAAACCACCACACTTATTCGGTGAGGTGAAAGGAAACTGCACAGGTGTGTAGCATGCCTAGCACAGAGCAGGCCTTCAGAAATGACTACCTTTCCATCTTTCTTTTCTAGTATTGGTTCTGCTGCTCATTAGCTGTGTGACTTTAGCAAGCTGACTTAACCTCTCTGAGCTTTGGTTTAACCTGTGAAATGATGGGTTGATCTAAAAGGCCTCTCAATCTCCTTCATTATTTTCTTCCTTAGATTTCTGCAATCACCTCCTAACTTGTCGCTCCCTCTCTCGTCCCATCCTGTCCCAGATCATCCTGCACATGCGTCCAGGGCCACCTTGGTACTCGGCAATACAGCTGAGATTTCAAGGATAAGTCCCAAAACTCAGCACACAAGCCTCTTCATGGAGGGACTTGGAAGTCCCTCTGAAGCCTGTCTCAACATCCTTCTATGACTTTCCCCCGCCCCAGCTGCTCCAAGCCACTCAGTCCCCCAACAGTGCCAAGCCCTCTATTCCTTTGTCAGCCTTCTGTCCTCTGCCACATTGTTACCTTACATTTCATCACCTAGCCTCAACTCAAGCATCGCCTTCCCAGAAAGCCCTCTTTGACCATCCCCGGCAGGAGTCGTCTGTTCTCCAGCTTTCTATGACAAAAACAGTCCAGTGAATGCTTCCAACCTTTCTAAGTTTTTTTGCTTTTTTTTTTTTACTTTTTTTTATTTAAATAAGGAGAATGCTTTCCTATGGCAAGAGCTAGTACAATCACATATTTGGAAGGAGAAATGATAGATACTGAATCGGCGGGAAAGGGCGAGGGTGAGCGTGCCTGAACCAGCCTGGTGAATCCACAATTCCATTTTCCATCCAAGGTAAGTTTCCCAAAATAATGTATAACATAACCATTGAAATGGCCTCTCTGCTTCTTCCAGCTCAGTTTTAACCTCCCTGAAGGAAGGGACTTGTCCATCTTTCATCTCATTATCCTCAACATCACAGGAGCACAGTAATAAAGGTTTGCTGGACATAGAATGCTGAGCAAACACCACACTCGAACGCTGTTGTGCCTGTGCTCAGAAATTCACATCTCTTCAGCTCCTTTAGGGGTTAACAGACTTTGGACGTTCTAACTTGCATCTGCCGATGAGAAAAATCTTCAAAATGTAGAACCTGACTGTGTTCAAGTCATCACTGCAACATCAATAGGTTTTGGTAAAAGACTTTTTAAACAATTGAAAATATGGTGTTTTATTTTTCTTCCTCGTATTCTGGAGTTTGCATTTTAAATTCACATCCAGCATCAGCTTTGTGTCTTAAAGGACAAAATTCCATGAACAACAGCACACAGAGAATTTCCTAGCATAGAAAAGGTTGAGAATGAGTCTGGAGGGGAAATAGAAAGATAGAAAGGGTAGGAGGGGGCTCCACACCCAAGAGCAGGACTCGGCTGGCAGGAGGGAGGAGACAGCCAGAGGGCAAAACCACCAGGGCAAGGGACGCGGCCTCTTGGGGATCACTCTCAGCGGAGCTTACTCCATTCCTCAAGTCCCGATTCCCGCAGCTCCCTGTTCCAAACCCACTCGCCGTGCAGAGCCCACACCTTTGTCTCGCTTCTTTCCCTCCCCCGACCTCCCCACACCCAACCCTAGCACTGTACTCCCATCCCCCACTACTCAGTAAGACAAGGTGGGCAAGAGTC
Organism: Sapajus apella; assembly: GCF_009761245.1. Lineage (NCBI taxonomy): Eukaryota > Metazoa > Chordata > Mammalia > Primates > Cebidae > Sapajus > Sapajus apella. Next base: position 28,003,396 of record NW_022436951.1, on the reverse strand, counting down.
CGGGACCTTCACTCTGAATGACTTGAGTTGCAGTTCATCCCTGACATATACTTGCTCTGTGCCCTTGAGCCAACCTTGAGCCTTAACCTCTTTGAGCCTCAATTTCCCCATCTGTGAAACCCGTTTTATATACCAGCACCAGGCCATAACCAGTGTTACCTGAGATGACCAAACTGCTTAGCACAGTGTGGTAAGGCTCAGTCAGCTCAGGCTGCCATCACAAAATCCCACAGACCTGGTGCTTAAACACCAGAAATTTGCTTTCTCACAGTTCTGGAGGCCACAAGTTCAAGATCAAGGTTTGGTTTCTTCTGAGGCCTCTCTCCTTGGCTTGCAGCTGGCCACCTTCTTGCTGAGTCCTCACATGGTCACCCCTGGGTCTCTGTGTCTGGGTTCTGTTCTCTTCTTACAAGGACACTGATCACATCGGGTTAGAGCCCACACATGTGACCTCATTTAACCTGAACCACCTCTTTAGCGGCCCTACCTCCAAACACATTCCAAAGCACTGGGGATTTAGGACTTCAGTGTACAAATTAAGAGAGGACATAATTTGGTCCAGAACACACAGTAAGCACTTCTGCTGTGGTGCTTCCCAAAACCGCCTTGTCAGTGACAATGCTGATGTGTTTTTACTAAACTCTAAGTGCCCTGGGCTGACAGGAGGGCTTGGCCTTTCATATTATCTCTTATTGATGATCCCCAAGGCCCTTTCTGGTCCTCGGCCCTGGCTGCAGCGTCATCTCCTCCTGCCTCCTGCTGCTGCCTCCATAATGGGCTCCACTCCCAGCCTCCAATGGCCTTGGGTCTTCGCAGAAGTCATTTCTTCTGACTGGACAGCTCTGTTTCTCCTCTGGCCTCTCCTGATCTCTTTCTGGCTGTGGACCAGGCCCTCCACGTCCTCTCCAGAGCCCCACCCAGCTGTCAGCTGCACACAAGCAAGGACTCTTGTCTGTTTCCTGAGGTGTCCCCAGCCCCAACACAGACCTGACACTTAGTCGATCTTCCTTTGGGGAGCGTCACCAGAGTCAGCAATGACACCATCCTCTGAGCAAGGCCTTGCCTGGTTTCTTTGTAATGAAGAATCAGATGGACATCTCGGGACACCATTGCATCACAAGCTCTTTCATTGTGGAGCCAGCAGGCTAAACAATGTTCAGAAATGATCCACATAGCTTTCAGTCTCCCAAGAGTATGACTTAATTTTTTTTCCAAAGTCCACGCAGTGCAGGGAAGTCACACCCAGTCCCTGGAGTGGACGCAGAGCTGAAGCCGCAACCCCACTGCCAAGCCCTGCTGGCCCAATCTGGAAGCTGCTTCAACAAAGAAAGATATTCTCATATTCTGACTCTTCACGTTACCTCCTCACAGCAGAAATGGTGGCCTACGGGAGTCTGATCACAATTCTATTACCCCATCTGGGATAGGTAAAATGGCAGGCTTTCTCTATTAAATAGACACCAAAATAGCATAAGCTTTGGACAGATTCCCAACAAGAATCTGACAATTATCACACGTGCACTCTCCTTTCTCAATACGCTGACTCCATCTCCTGGAAGGCAGGCCACTGATCTTGCTGTCAGTTACCTCAAAACAGTGGGCAGCGGTCACAACTTGTTCATCTCATTTGGACCTCACAAGAAAGGACGGGAAATATCATTACTTGTGTAATGCATGTTAGGAGAGCTTCAGTGTCCTAAAGGGGAATTTGAGAAAAAGGTCTGTCAGAAAGCACGAAGTACGTAGGCCGGGTGCAGTGACTCATGCCTGTAATCCCAGCAGTCTGGGAGGCCGAGGTGGGCAGATCACCTGAATCAGGAGTTTGAGACCAGCCTGGCCAACATGGCAAAACCCCGTCTCTACTAAAAATACAAAAATTAACCAGGTATGGTGGCACATGCCTGTAATCCCAACTACTTGGGAGGCTGAGGCAGAAGAATCACTTGCACCCAGGAGGCGGAGGTTGCAGTGAGCCAAGATCATGTCATTGTACTCCAGCCTGGGCAATAGAGTGAGAATCTGTCTAAAAAAAGAAAAGAAAAAAAAGAAAGCATGCAGTATGTATTTTAGAAAGAAGGAAAAAAGATGAGGAAGGGAGAGGGAAAAAGGCAGAAATGAGAAAGGCAAAGAAAAAGGAAGGGAGAGGGGAAGAAATGAGGGAGGGAGGGAGGGAGGGAGGGAAGGAGGAGCTGACGGCAGGAGAGAGGGAAGAAGGGATGAATGAAGGAGAAAGAGGGAGGGTGGCCAGGCTCTGTGGCTCACACCTGGTAATCCCAGCACTTTGGGAGGTGAGGCGGGAGCTTCACTTGAGCCCAGGAGTTGGAGACCAGCCTGGGCAACATGGTGAAACCCCAACTCTACTAAAAATACAAAAAATTAGCAGGGCGTGGTGGCGGGCACCTGTAATCCCAGCTACTCAGGAGGCTGAGGTAGGAGAATGACAGGAGAATCGAGAATGGCTTGAACCCTGGAGGAAGAGGTTGCAGATTGTACTACAGCACTCCAGCCTGGTGACAAAGCGAGACTCTGTCAAAAAAGAAAAAGAAGGAAAGGTCGTATTCCTCAGAGCCTTTCCATAGTACTTGAAACACAGTAGGTACTTCATAAGTATTTACTGAATGGAACTGAACTGCTCAAGTATCTGTAATACCATTTTCTCAACCACAGCCTCACTTTCTAAGCATTTTCTCTAGACAGAGGTAAATAGAAAAAGAAAGCATTCCTTCCACCAGTTCTATGCCCTTCACCCCACGCATGGGGCCTGGCCACGGGCCGGGCCTGCCCCCTCGAGGACAGGACACGCTGGCCCATGCCCTGTCTAGAAGCTGGTTTCCTGGCAGGACTGTAACTCCACAGTCTGGGAAACACAAACATCCCTGGTAGGTAATTTACTCGAGTCGAAGCCATTGGTTTTTATTCATAAACAAAGTAATGAGTGAGCAGTTGCTCAAGTCTTTTTTTGTCTCTTCGTTAAAAGGAAGGCCATAAGAAGTAAAGCCAAATGCAAACAGAACAGAGGTATAAATAAACAGCCGCTCCGGTGAGTGCCAGGAAAGAGCTTAGCGTGACTAAAGGAGCAAATGTAACAGGTAAACTTCCTCCTAGCATTTCTTACCCAGCAGGAACCAATTCCTCGAAATAGCCAAACTCATCGTATCCTTTTCCCAACCCTGAGACAAGCCTTGGCCACACCATTACCCGGCACCCGGGGAAAACACGAGGAACTCTGCCTTCCTGCGAGAATTCAACGTTCTGTGAAAGTCACATTCCAGGGATGCGACGATTTCTACACCTTATACTTTGACGGAGTGTCTATTTGCTTCTATCTCTTCTAAATAGTATAACCACAAAAATCCGTATGTGCAGCATGGATCATAAATCATTAGGGCTACCAAAATCCCTTCCAAATCAGTCTTGGCCTAGGGACACTAGTCAATGACGGGGGTTAAGAAAATCATGCAGTACCGGAAACAGAGGAGGACTGGGCCATAGGTTTGTTTCACGGTTCCTGGTCTTCACTTTGATCTGCACATGCCCATTTACCACCTTCCCCCACACTTTCGACTTATGTAAAATGGGGACTGCTTACTTAGCTGGGGAGAGTATGAGTCGTAAAACAGTGTTTACAAAGATATGGCCCCACTGAACGGAAAGTATTTTCCAAAGAATGCTAAGTATGTCTTAGGAGAAGAATGCTGTACAAACATTGTTAAGGCAATTATTGTTTATAATTTTTCTAACTATAAATTATATATGTATAAAATCTGTATATTCATTATAGAAATGTTAAAAATAAAGAAAATTAAAATCCTCTTTAATGCCACTAGCCAGAGATAATCAGTATCAATATTTTGGCGTATATCCTTGTATTCTGTTTTCTATAGATATTTATATACCGTTTTAATTTTCACAAAATTGGAACCTATTGCTTCAAAAATTTACTTTTTTCACTCATTAATTGTAAACATTTTCCCATTTATTAAACATTCTCCAGTAACACTTGGAGGGAGGGGGAGGTCTTTGCAAATTTAATAGATGAAAAGAGGTATATCAATTTAACTTCCTAGTTTACTATGGAAGTTAAATAACAGATATTTGATAATTTTCAAATTCTTTAACTTCAACTTGAACGGACCAAGAGAAAATTAGAGGCAAAGATCATAGCACTGAAACCCGAAAGCAAGCATAATTAACAAAATATAAGAACACAGACAAAAGCTAGTATCCATGCTTTATATCCTCACAGGGGAAAACTTGGTAAATTTATGTAAGATTGTATTCTATACGGACTTAAGACATAAGAAAAGTCATTGGTTTACTGCTATTAGAAGTAACAACGTCATCTGTCATTTCAGGGTCACCATTTTCTTTGACAGAAAATGGGAACAGTCACTTGAAATAATAAAAAGAGCTAACGAGTATGTCTTCAATAAACATAAAATTCAGTGAAAATTCCAAGTATTTATGACATAAATTATATGAAAATAAGAATATTAATATGCATCTACTATAAAAAGATGCACACAAGAATAACAGCCAATTTTGAGCAAGGTAAATATTTAGAGAGGCGGAAAACGCTTAAGTATAATTTGCATAATCTAGGTACACTGCTCTTAATTCATTAAGTATAAATTTATATCTTTAAAATCATGACAAAGTGTATATTTTACCGATTAGCGTAACAGATCCCTACAGTGCTATGACTGTAGATAGTGTCCCTAATGAAAATATATATAAATGCAATCGTCCTTGAAGATAAATGCAAAAACAAGTAGTGTACTCGGATTATTCTTCATTCCACAATAGAGCCAGACTAATGAAATGAAAGCTGATTTAAATGTACAGCGTGAGTGTCCAGCTGCATCCGCTCCTTTGCGCACCGAGGCAAATGTAAGAGACAGAAAGAACCCACCCTGCGGGGCTTTCTCTGCACACCGCACCCCTCCCTCTCTCCAGGGCAACTAAACATTCGCTTTTGTCGAAACCTAAAGGCCAATGAGAGCTAGTAACAGCCAACAAACCACAGACACAAAAGCGACCTTAGCCACACCTGGATATCTCTGATGCTCTCTATGGGACAACGGGTGGCTCGGGTCCACGTCGCCCTGAACTTAGTACGTTTGACATTTTGGGGTGCCCTTGTGGGCGTGATTGGCCACTACCACCTGCGGAAAAACGTGCAAAACTCCTGAAACAGCAACTCCAGCCTTAAAAGGTCAAGAAAGCGCTTTCGGGCCCCAAACTCTGAAAACCCCGGAGCAGAGGCCGAGCCCCTCCCTTGCCTCTGCCGCCCACCCCCGGAGCCCGGGGAGCCCCGGCCACTCGGCCGCGCATGCGCCCCGGCGGCACGGGCTGGGCGTGGTAGCCGCGGGGCCCGAACGCGCACTGTACCAGCTTGTCCATGGCGCTGCGCGGCGGCTCTCCGCGGGGACTCGTAGCTCGCTGTCCGCGGCCAACCGGTGCAGGGAGGACCCCGCCGTCGCCGCCGCCCCCTGCTCGCGGCTGCTCCCTGGACTCCGCTCAGGACGCCCGACTCGCCGGCTGTTTGCTAGTCCGGCCGTTGCCATGGCGACGGGCAATGCTCCGCCTGGGCGCGGCCCCGGCCCCCGCCTCACGCGCTGCGCGGCGCTTCCCGGGCTCCGACTCCTGAGGCACTCGCACAGCCGCCGGCTCGCAGCCGGCTCCCGTTCCCGGGAAGCCCAGGGCTTCCGATCTGCCACGGGGCCCCAGGTGCCGTTTCTTGACTATGTTTAATTAGGTTTATCCTAGCGCTCCCCTGATTCTTTTTTTTTTTTTTTTTTTTGAGACGGAGTTTCGCTCTTGTTACACAGGCTGGAGTGCAATGGCGCGATCTCGGCTCACCGCAACCTCCGCCTCCCGGGTTCAGGCAATTCTCCTGCCTCAGCCTCCCGAGTAGCTGGGATTACAGGCACGCGCCATCATGCCCAGCTGATTTTTTGTAGTTTTTAGTAGAGACGGGGTTTCACCGTGTTGACCAGGATGGTCTCAATCTCTTGACCTCGTGATCCACCCGCCTCGGCCTCCCAAAGCGCTGGGAATCACAGGCGTGAGCCACCGCGCCCAGCCAGATTCTTTAGCATTTGTTTAAATGCGGAATTTTTAGTGTTTCTAGCTTTAATAAGAAAAAATAATTCAAAATGAAATTTAGAAGATTTCAACTTTGATTCGCACAGTCTTATTAGTCTTAGATTGCAAGTTTTGGATCCTTCTCATTGCTTCCGTGTTCGGTGCCTTCACAGCTGTTTCTCCGGCTTAGACCTCAACAGAAACGTTTAACTTTGAGTTTTAATCTATGTGATAAAGATAACTTTCTAAATTCTGTACACCCATCAGAATAATACCTCATTGGCATGTATGAATTCCAAGGGACTTTGCCTTAAAACACTTCCAAAGAAATTTGAATAGAAATATTTCGTATCTGCAAAAATCTCTGTCATCTGGGCCAGCACTGTCCCATAGAAATATAATGCCCTACACATGTGAAAGTTTTTCAGGAGCCACGTTTTTAAAAGTTAAAACAGGTGAAATTAATTTTAATATGTTTCAGTTTCTGCATTCATTAATGAATAAAGTCATTACTATGATTCAAAAAATGATTTCAATATGTTACCAATATAAAAATTATCCATGACATATTTTACATTCTTGGTAGTAGTCCTCGAAATCTGATGTGGATTTTACATGTACAGCACGTCTCAATTTGGACTAGCCACATTTCAAGTGCTCAGTGGCCAGTGTGACCTGTGGCTACTATTTTGGTCAGAGCAGATCCACTAAGCCAGTGGTTTCCAACCTTTTTAGCACGAGGGATTGGTTTCGTGGAAGACAGTTTTTCCACGGACGGGGCAGGGGGTGGTTTGGGGATGATTCAAGCACATGACATTTATTGTACATTTATTATTACATTGTAATATATAATGAAATAATTATGCAACTCGCCTTACAGTAGAATCAGTGGGGGCCCTGATCTTGTTTTCCTGCAATTAGATTGTCCTATCTGGGGGTGATGGGACACAATGACCAATCATCAGGCATTAGATTCTCGTAAGGAGTGTGCAACCTAGATCCCTCATGTGCGCAGTTCACAATAGGGTTGGTATTCCTGTGCGACTTTAATGCCCTGGCTGATCTGAGGGGAGATGGAGCTCAGGCTGTAATGTGAGCCATGGGGAGCACCTGTAAATACAGATGAAGCTTCTTTGGCTCATCTGCCACTCACCTCCTGCGATGAGGCCTGATTCCTTAGCAGACCGCAGACCTGGGTCAGGAACCCCTGCACTAGACTATGAACTATATGAAGGCCAGCCCCAGATCTCCATGAGAGGGGAGGATTGCATCTACTCATCAGGCCTACTAAATACCTGATTAACTCTTCTTTTTTTTTTTTTTTTTTTTTGAGACAGATTTTCCCTTTTTTTCCCCGCGAGAGAGCAAAGGTGCGGTCTCGGCTCACTGCAACCTCTGCCTCCTGGGTTCAACTGATTCTCCTGCCTCAGCCTCCCAAGTAGGTGAGATTACAGGCGCCTGCCACCACGCCCAGCTAATTTTTTTGTGTTTTTAGTAGAGACGGGGTTTCACCATTTTGGCCAGGCTGGTCTTGAACTCCTGACCTCAGGTGATCCGCCCGCCTTCGCCTCCCAAAGTGCTGGGATTACAGGTGTGAGCCACTGCGCCGGGTCCTAATTAACTCTTGAACAAGTGTTCCCATTCTTACCAGAGAAGGAAAAATCCTTAAGTGGCAAAACACTCTTCAGAAACTAAGAAAAGTAGAAATGACATTCCAGCCATCTGCTTTTGGAGGCAGTTTGTGTAACTTTGCCTACAAAGGGCCTCTTTGCGCCCTGATACCTCTGGTCTTGAAGAGGAAGACTGCCTGGGACTCAAGATCCCTGGGCTCCTTACTGCTGTCAGGGAATGCACAGTGTTACCGCCCTGCCTCCCTCACTAGAACATCATCAGAGTTCAGTATAACCCTCATAATCACCTCGAAGGTCTTAGAACCAGGCCCTCAAGAAAACAGTGTTTAACAAAGGTTAAAAAATCTGCTTGGTCAAAGTATGCAGCTTCAGGGGAAAAGTCTGTCCATAGAGGGCAGGTCTAAGAAGGCGACATGCAAGCTAATACTTGTCTAGGTAATTGTGTGCATTAATTCATTTTATCTTAAAACATCCTCTAAACTTGGCCATTATCATTAATGCCGCTACCTACTACAGATGAGACACAGAGAGAGACAAAGCGGCCTCCCCGAGGCTACAGAAGCAGAAGAGCAGAAGGAGCTGGTGCCTCTGGAGTCTACTGAGATGGCAGACAGTACTGAAGGTGAGGAGGGGGGTCTAGGGAGGGGCACCTTCAGGAAAGCTTCTGTGTCAGGTGCTTCTGTGCTAACACCGGTCCTTCTGATCTCAGAAAGAGACTGGGGGCGGAGCTAGGCTAATACAATCTTATAGTTCCCTGATCTGTGCCTTTTTGGGCAAAATGTGACCTACACATTTTTGTCTTTAATGTTCCCTTCCTGCTGAAAGCCGTTTGCTCCCAGAAAGATGTATGCTGTTTAGGATCCTCAAGCTAGAGTGGACTTCTTTGGGTCGTGTCTGGGTTTCAGAGCTTCTCCAGCCACCTGGTCTGCCATTAATACGTAACGACTCCCTCCCCCAGACACTACCTCCATAAAACCTCCTTGTGGGTTTCCTGCTAATATTATAGGTTAATTTCTGCAGTGATAAATTGTTGGCCAGAACAAGATAGCTGGCTCAGGTGGCTCTCACATCCTTCCTACAGCCATGCTCGTAAACTTGACCTTCTGGAGATGGAGTCAGCTCAGTGATGGGCACCTTGAGTGAGATGACTGGCCCAGTGGGGAAGATGCTGGAGGCGAAGGAATTTGCAGTCTCCTTAGATCTTGCCTGTGAAGACCATGGCTGAAAATGATCCTGCCATTGAAGAAATGAGATTAACCTGCTTCAGGAAATAATTCCATTTCTTTCTTTTCCTAAATCTTTGTTGTTTTTTTTTGTTTTTTCGATATAGAATTTCACTCTGTCACCCAGGCTGGAGTGCAGTAGTAAGATATTGGCTCACTGCAACCGCTGCCTCCTGAGTTCAAGAGATTCTCCAATCTCAGCCTCCCGAGTAGCTGTGACTACAGGCATGCACCACCACACCTGGCTAATATTTGTACTTTTAGTAGAGATGAGGTTCCATCATGTTGGCCAGGCTGGTGTCAAACTCCTGACCTCAAGTGGTTCACCTACCTTGGCCTCCCAAAGTGCTGGGGTTACAGGCCTGAGCCACCATGCCTGACCTTCTAAGAAAATTTTAAAGTAAGCCTCAATTTAAAACCTCCACTAACAACTAGTCTTTTTACAAGAGATTTATCCTTGATGCCTTCATTGCCCAGCACACAGTAGGTGCCCAAAAACAACTCTTGAATTTTAGAAGACTAAATAATTGGATGCATGATTTCTTTCTTGTCCCACCACATAGACATGAAGACTATTCCCACGGAAGCATAAAATTTCAGATCTGGATCGATCCAAGATGGCCGTTTAGGAACAGCTCAGGATTGCAGCTCCCAGTGAAAGCGCAGAGGGTGAGTGGACACCGCATTTTTATTGCCCACAGACTAGGAGATTCCCAGGCGGAGAAGCCCCACAGGTCGCCAGCGCGGCTGTTTCGGCCAGCGCGGCTGTGCCGGCCAGCGCCGCTGCTTTGCCCAGCATCGCTGCTTTGTCGGTGCCCCGGAGCAGTGGTTCTCCATACAAAATACACTGGCCTGGGTGCCCTTCTGGCTGGCAATTAGAGCCACGGGAAGTCGCCCATTCGTCTGTTTAAAAAGGGGACTGAACAGGGAACCAGGACAGTAGATTGCCGGGCAAAAAAAAAAGCGCCACGAATCTCAGTGCCGCTGTTTAAGCCAGCGCAGTGAGTCGCCGCACGGGAAAACACATAGATCCTGGCCCCTCTTCAACAGGCGACTGGAACACCAACTTAAAAAAGGCTCTGAGGCAGGGAGCCAGGTGATAAGGCTTGGCTGGTCCCACCCCCACAAAAGAACAGCAATCAGAAATTCTCTGGATTGAGAGTTTCACAGCAAGCGAAGCTGAATCCAGGACCGTCCAGCTCTGTGAGGGAGGGGCATCCACCATTACCGAGACACTTCACCAATAAGGAGGTAGTCAGCCAATGCTGAGGCAGCCCGCTGTTGCCAAGGCAACCCACCATTGCTGAGGCAGCCCGCCATTGCCGAGGCAACCCGCATTACAGAGAGACTCCGCCAATACAGAGGGGGGCCACCATCGCCAAGGCAGTTCTAAAGACACCCATATAAACAGGACTGCAGGGAAGCTCACTCGGCAGCTGGGAAGAGCCCAGAGCAGCTCAACAAAGCCCCTGCAGGCAGACAGTGACTAGCCTCCCACCTTGCTGGGCAGGGCAGCTCTGAAGGAAAAAAAAAAGAAGGCAGCAACACAATGGAAACTCATAAATAAAGCCCTAAATCCCTGGGACAGAGCACCTGGGAACAAAAAGCGATTTATGAGTTCTGCTGCAGCAGACCTAAACGTACCTGCCCAGCAGCTCTGAATGAACAACGGAGCTCACAGCTCAGCATTTGAGCTCCTATAAAGAACAGATTGTCTCCTCAAGCAGCTGCCTGACCCCTGTATATCCAAAGAGCCACCTCATAAAGGAGAGATCAGACTGATATTTGGCGGGTATCCTTCTGGGACAAAGATAGCAGAAGAAGAAAACTGGTAGCAACCCTTACTGTTCTGCAGCCGCTGCAGGTGATCCCCAGGCAAGCAGGGCCTGGAGTGAACCTCAGCAGACCTACAGCAGAGGGGCCAGACTGTCAGAAGGAAAACTAAGAAACAGAAATAACTGGAGAAGATCCAAGATGGCCATTTAGGAACAGCTCAGGATTGCAGCTCCCAGTGAAAGCGCAGAGGGTGAGTGGACGCCACATTATTATTGCCCACAGATGAGGAAATTCCCAGGCGGAGGAGCTCCACGGTCGCCAGCTCGGCTGTTTCGGCCAGCGCGGGACCTGCGCCACTACTTTGCCCCGCGCGGCTGCTTTGTCGGCGCCCTGGAGCAGTGGTTCTCCGTACAAAATACACTGGTCCAGGTGCCCTTTTGGCTGGCGGTTGGAGCCACGGGAAGTCGCCCATTCGTCTGTTTAAAAAAAGGACTGAGCAGAAAACCAGGACAGTAGATTCCAGGGCAAAAAAAAAAAACAAGCACCACAAACCCCAGTGCCGCTGTTTAAGCCAGCACAGTGAGTCGTCGAACGAGAAAACACATAGATCCCGGCGTCTCTTCAACAGGCGACAGGAACACCAACTTAAAAAAGGCTCTCAGGCAGGGAGCCAGGCGATCAGGCTCGGCTGGTCCCACCTCCACAAAAGAACAGCAACCAGAAACTCTGGATTGAGAGTTTCACAGCAAGCGCAGCTGAACCCAGGACGGTCCAGCTTGATGGGGGAGGGGCGTCTGCCATTACCGAGGGAGCCCGCCACTACGGAGGTAGTCAGCCAATGCTGAGGCAGCCCGCCATTGCCAAGGCAACCTGCCACTGCGGAGAGACTGCGCCTCAACAGAGGCGGGCCACCATCGCCAAAGCAGTTCTAACTACATCCATATAAACAGGACTGCAGGGAAGTTCACTCGGCAGCTGAGCGGCACCCACAGCAGCTCAGCAAAGCCTATACAGGCCGACAGTGACTAGGCTGCCTCCTTGCTGGGCAGGGCAGCTCTGAAGGAAAAAAAAAAAAAAAAGAGAGAAGGCAGCAGCATAACTGAAACTCATAAAGCCCTAAATCCCTGGGACAGAGCACCTGGGAACAAAAAGCAGTTTATGAATTCTGCTGCAGCAGACCTAAACGTACCTGCCCAGCAGCTCTGAATGAACAACAGAGCTCACAGCTCAGCATTTGAGCTCCTATAAAGAAGAGACCGTCTCCTCAAGCAGCTGCCTGACCCCTATATATCCAAAGAGCCACCTCATAAAGGAGAGATCAGATTGACACTAGGCGGGCATCCTTCTGGGTCAAAGATAGCAGAAGAAGAAAACTGGTAACAACCCTTGCTGTTCAGCAGCTGCTGCAGGTGGACTCCAGGCAAGCAGGGCCTGGAGTGAACCTCAGCAGACCTACAGCAGAGGGGCCAGACTGTCAGAAGGAAAACCAAGAAACAGAAATAACCTCATCATCAACAAAAAGAACATCAGTCTGAAAGATTTGAGACCCAATCTGAAAGCCAGCAACTACAAAGTCGACAGGTGGATAAATCCTTAAAGATGGGAAGAAACCAGCACAAAAAGGATGAAAACACCCGAAACCAGAACACCTCTCCTCCTACAAGGGATCACAACTCCTCACCAGCAAGGGAACAAGGTTGGAGGGAGAACGAGTGTGATGAAATGACAGAATCAGACTTCAGAAGGTGGGTAGTAAGAAACCTCTGTGAACTTAAAGAACATGTTCTAACCAAATGCAAAGAAACTAAGAACCTTGAAAAAAGATTTGACAAAATGCTAATGAGAATGGACAAAATAGAAAGGAATATAAGTGAATTGATGGAGCTGAAAAACGCAACACGAGAACTTCACGAAGCATGCACAAGTATCAACGGCCGAATTCACCATGCAGAAGAAAGGATATCAGAGGTCGAAGATCAACTCAATGAAATAAAACGGGAAGGCAAGACTGGAGAAAAAAGGGTAAAAAGGGATGAACAAAATCTCCAAGAAATGTGGGACTATGTGAAAAGACCTAATCTACGTTTGATAGGCGTACCTGAATGCAACGAAGAGAATGAATCCAAGCTGGAAAATACTCTTCAGAATATTATCCAGGAAAACTTCCCCAACCTAGCAAGGCAGGCAAACATTCAAGTCCAGGAAATACAGAGAACACCACAAAGATATTCGTCAAGAAGAGCAACCCCAAGGCACATAATCGTCAGATTCACCAGGGTTGAAATGAAGGAGAAAATACTAAGGGCAGCCAGAGAGAAAGGTCGGGTTACCAACTAAGGGAAGCCCATCAGACTCACAGCAGATCTTTCAGCAGAAACCCTACAAGCCAGAAGAGAGTGGGGACCAATATTCAACATCCTTAAAGAAAAGAACTTTCAACCCAGAATCTCCTATCCAGCCAAACTAAGCTTCATAAGTGAAGGAAAAATAAAATCCTTTGCGAACATGCAAGTACTCAGAGATTTTGTCACCACCAGGCCAGCTTTACAAGAGCTCCTGAAAGAGGCTCTACACATATAAAGGAACAACAAGTACCAGCCACTCCAAAAACATGCCAAAAAGTAAAAAGAATCAATACAATGATGAATCTGCATCAACTAAAGGGCAAAACACCCAGCTAGCACCAAAATGGCAGTATCAAATTCACACATAACAATATTAACCCTAAATGTAAATGGACTAAATGCCCCAATCAAAAGACACAGACTGGCAAATTGGATAAAAAGCCAAAACCCATCGGTGTGCTGTATCCAGGAAACCCATCTCACATGCAAGGATACACAAAGGCTCAAAATAAAGGGATGGAGGAAGATTTACCAAGCAAATGGAGAACAAAAAAAAAGCAGGAGCTGCAATTCTCATCTCTGATAAATTAGACTTTAAAGCAACAAAGATCATAAGAGACAAAGAGGGACATTACATAATGGTAAAAGGATCAATGCAACAAGAAGAGCTAACGATCCTAAATATATACGCACCCAATACAGGAGCACCCAGATACATAAGGCAAGTTCTTAATGACTTACAAAGAGGCCTAGACTCCAACACAATAATAGTGGGAGACTTTAACACCCCATTGCCAATATTAGACACATCAACCAGACAGAAAATTAACAAGGATATCCAGGACCTGAACTCAGACCTGGACCAAGAAAACCTAATAGACATTTACAGAACTCTCCACCCCAAATACACAGAATATACATTCTTCTCAGCACCACATCACACCTACTCTAAAATTGACCACATAATTGGGAGTAAATTACTCCTCAGCAAATGCAAAAGAACGGATATCATAACAAACAGTCTCTCAGACCACAGTGCAATCAAGTTAGAACTCAGAATTCAAAAACTAACCTGGAACCACACAGCTTCATGGAAACTGAACAACTTGCTCTTGAATGTTGACTGGATAAACAATGAAATGAAGACAGAAATAAAGATGTTCTTCGAAACCAACGAGAACGAAGACACAACATACCAGAATCTCTGGGACATATTTAAAGCAGTGTCTAGAGGAAAATATATAGCAATAGGTGCCCACATGAGAAGCAAGGAGAGATCAAAAACCCTATCGTCAAAACTGAAAGAGTTAGAGGAGCAAGATCAAAAAAACTCAAAGTCTAGCAGAAGACAAGAAATAGCTAAGATCACAGCAGAACTGAAGGAGATAGAGACATAAAAAATCCTTCAAAAATCAATAAATCCAGGAGCTGGTTTTCTGAAAAGATCAACAAAATAGACAGTCCACTAGCCAGATTACTAAAAAAGAAAAGAGAGAATAACCAAATTGACGCAATAAAAAACAATAAAGGGGATATCACCACAGATTCCACAGAAATTCAAACCATCATCAGAGATTATTACAAATAACTCTCTGCACGTAAACTCGTAAACCTGGAAGAAACAGATAAATTCCTGGACATTTGCCTCCTCCCAAGCCTAAACCAGGAAGACGCCGAAACCCTGAACAGACCCATAACAAGGTCTGAAGTTGAGGCAGCAATTAAGACCCTACCACCCAAAAAAAGCATAGGTCCAGACGGGTTCACAGCCGAATTCTACCAGACATACAAAGAGGAGCTGGAACCATTCCTTCTGAAAATATTCCAAACAATACAAAAAGAGGGAATCCTTCCCAAAACATTTTATGAGACCAACATCATCCCGATTCCAAAACCCAGCAGAGACTCAACAAGAAAAGAAAACTTCAGGCCAATATCCATGATGAACATAGATGCAAAAATCTTCAATAAAATACTGACAAGCCGATTGCAACAGCACATCAAAAAGCTTATCCACCATGATCAAGTAGGCTTCATCCCGGGGATGCAAGGCTGGTTCAACATACGCAAGTCTATAAACGTAATTCACCACATAAACAGAACCAAAGACAAAAACCACATGATTATCTCAATTGATGCAGAGAAGGCCTTTAACAAAATTCAACAACCCTTTATGCTAAAAACCCTCAATAAGCTAGGTATTGACAGAACATATCTCAAAATAATAAAACCTATTTACGACAAACCAACAGCCAATATCATACTGAATGGGCAAATACTGGAAGCATTCCCCTTGAAATGTGGCACTAGACAAGGATGCCCTCTCTCACCACTCCTATTCAATATAGTACTAGAAGTTCCAGCCAGAGCAATCAGGCAAGAAAAAGAAATAAAGGGTATTCAAATAGGAAAGGAGGAAGTCAAGTCTCTCTATTTGCAGACGACAGGATTGTATATCTAGAAGACCCCATCGTCTCAGCCCAAAATCTCCTGAAACTGATAAACAACTTCAGCAAAGTCTCAGGATACAAAATCAATGTGCAAAAATCACATGCATTCCTATACACCAATAACAGAATTAAAGAGAGCCAAATCAAGAACGAACTGCCATTCACAATTGCCACAAAGAGAATAAAATACCTGGGAACACAACTAACAAGGAACGTAAAGGATCTCTTCAAGGAGAACTACAAGCCACTGCTCAACGAAATAAGAGAGGACACAAACAGATGGAGAAACATTCCATGTTCATGGTTAGGAAGAATCAATATCGTGAAAATGGCCATACTGCCCAAAGTAATTTACAGATTCAATGCTATCCCCATCAAGCTACCAATGACCTTCTTCACAGAACTGGAAAAAACCACATTAAACTTCATATGGAACCAAAAGAGAGCCCGCATAGCCAAGTCTACTCTAAGCAAAAAGAACAAAGTGGGAGGCATCACACTACCGGACTTCAAACTATACTACAAGGCTACAGTAATCAAAACAGCATGGTACTGGTACCAAAACAGAGATATAGACCAATGGAACAGAACAGAGGTCTCGGACGCAACGCAACATATCTGCAACCATCTGATCTTTGACAAACCAGACAAAAACAAGCAATGGGGAAAGGACTCCCTGTTTAATAAATGGTGTTGGGAAAACTGGCTACCATGTGCAGAAAGCAGAAACTGGACCCCTTCCTGACACCTTACACTAAAATTAACTACAAATGGATTAAAGGCTTAAACATAAGACCTAACACCATAAAAACCCTAGAAGAAAATCTAAGCAAAACCATTCAGGAGATAGGTGTAGGCAAGGACTTCATGACCAAAACACCAAAAGTATTGACAACAAAAGCCAAAATAGACAAATGGGACCTAATCAAACTTCACAGCTTCTGCACAGCAAAAGAAACAGTCATTAGAGTGAATCAGCAACCAACAGAATGGGAAAAAATTTTTGCAGTTTACCCATCTGACAAAGGGCTGATATCCAGAATTTACAAAGAACTAAAACAGATTTACAAGAAAAGAACTAACAAGCCCATTCAAAAGTGGGCAAAGGATATGAACAGATACTTTACAAAAGAAGACATACATGAAGCCAACAAACATATGAAAAAATGCTCATCATCACTGGTCATCAGAGAAATGCAAATCAAAACTACATCGAGATACCATCTCATGCCAGTCAGAATGGCGATCATTACAAAATCAGGAGACAACAGATGCTGGAGAGGATGTGGAGAAATAGGAACACTTTTACACTGTTGGTGGGAGTGTAAATTAGTTCAACCATTGTGGAAGACAGTGTGGTGATTCCTCAAGGACCTAGAAATAGAAATTCCATTTGACTCAGCAATCCCATTACTGGGTATATATCCAAAGGATTATAAATCGTTCTACTATAAGGACACATGCACACAAATGTTCATTGCAGCACTGTTTACAATAGCAAAGGTCTGGAACCAACCCAAATGCCCATCGATGATAGACTGGACAGGGTAAATGTGGCACATATACACCATGGAATATTATACAGCCATCAAAAACGATGAGTTTGGGTCCTTTGTAGGGACATGGATGAACCTGGAAGCCATCATTCTCAGCAAACTGACAGAAGAGCAGAAGATCAAACACCGCATGTTCTCACTCATAGGTGGGTGCTGAACAGTGAGAACACATGGACACAGGGAGGGGGGCACTACACACTGGGGTCAGTTGGGGGCAAATAGGGGAGGGGCAGTGGGGGGTGGGGAGTTGGGGAGAGATAGCAAGGGGAGAGATGCCAGATGTAGGTGATGGGGAGGAAGGCAGCAAATCACATTGCCACGTGTGTACCTATGCAACAATCTTGCCTGTTCTCCACATGTACCCCAAAACCTAAAATGCAATAAAATAAATTTAAAAATAATTCAGATCTAAGAATAACCAATTGAGATTATGTTTTCTTTTATAGAAAGGTTATTACTTTATGATGCTAGGTGCAGGCTCACGCCTGTTATCCCAGCACTTTGGAAGGCCGTGGCGGGCAGATCAAGAGGTCAGGAGTTCGAGACCAGCCTTGCCAATGTGATGAAACCCTGTCTCTACTAAACATACAAAAATTAGCCAGCGTACTGGTGCATGCCTCTAATCCCAGCTACTGAGGAGGCTGAGGCACGAGAATTGCTTGAAACTGGGAGGTAGAGGTTGCAGTGAGCTGAGATTGCACCATTGCACTCCAGCCTGGGTGACCCAGTGAGATTCCATCTCAGAAAATTTAAAAAATTAAATTAAATTAAAAAGATTATCATTTTTATCACCTTATGAAAAAGAAAACAAGGACCAACTCACTGGAGGCCACATAACTATTTACTGACTGAAATAGGACTAGAAATCAAGGTTTCTTTTTGTGCTGTGTTGTAACACATTTTAATGCTTAAAAATTATACATTTCATTCTGTAGGTCTGATGTTCAGGATAACAGAGCTTTACAGTGCTCTGTCAGCCCCCTAGCATTCCATGCAATTCATCATTTTTGCCCATTATTGCAATCATATAACAGTAACTCCTTTCTATTTTACAAAAGAGAGAGAGAGAGATTACTAAATAAAATTTTATTGACTGTTTTACTTTCATAATTTTGGAGGAAAACTTTTGTTGCCTGTCATGAACCATGGGCTAGCAAGTGTCAACACACAGTGAAGGAATTAATCAGTTCAGAACTCAATTTTAATTCACATGATAAAACTTGGCAGTGGTAGAAGTCACTGTTAGCTAATCCATGCACGTTTCAATGTCACTCTTTGCCTGCCTCTAGCAGAGAGACAGGAAACGGTCAATATTTCCCGGCCACCCTCACAGCTATGGGTGGCTCTGTGACATGATTCTGGCTTAAATGGCAGTCTACTAGGGCCCCCGGGGAATTCTTTTGCTTTCCTGATGAAAGAGGCAGACTGCTGTCTCATTCACACCTTCTTCCAGCTGGAACGTGGCCCTGATGCCTGGAACTGTTGCAGTCAGCCGTATTAAAACCATGAAGGCAAAACCATTCAAATTACAGACATGATAGCCTTGACATCTCTGAATCTCTGAACCAACAATAGCAAGTGCCTCTCCCAAACCCACTTGTTCCGTGGGGAAACTGAATTCCTGTCTACTTAAAGCATTGTCAACTGTGTTTTCTCTCACCCCAAACTAAAAGCATTCCTAATCAATACAGCAACTGTCAACTATTCTCAGATATTTTTGTGGGTTGACTTTATTTTACAAATAGAATACTTGTAAGTTGCATAAGCAGAGTTTCATTTCGCCACCATCCCAATCTTAGGGGAGGAGGAGTGGCATGAGTCAAACAATCAATGAATAAAATCTCAAATTGATTTGGGCTCAGGTCCCCCCAAGGACAGATGCTGGCTAGGTGGCATCTCTTCCCCTCCATGACTGCTCCCAGCTCCCTGGGTGTTCAGAATCCCACTCTCTGCTTTGGAGGTAGGGAATAAGATGGCTTACAAGTGTCCTTGGATGTTGAATCAGGAATGCCTACCCCATGTCCATAAGATGAGCTTGCAGAGTCTCCAGGCACAGGCAGGTGTCAGTGCTGTATGAGCAGATGCCCAGCTCTCAGTTGGCCCTCCTTGGGATGCTCTTGCCTGATGGTGATGAGTAGGGCTGCAGGCAGGCTCCCATCCTCATTCACAGATGCTCCTTTAAGGATCTGTGTCTGACAATGGACAGCACTCACTGCTTGCAGGCACCCATATCCTGCTGTTCATTGTGGTCCACAGGCCCATGGGTACCATCCTCGTCCCTTTAGCCACTTGGCTGCTCAGTCCGCTCCTCCCAGTCTCTCCCAGCCCTGCTTTCCTGCTGATAACAGCTAAGAACTCCATGATGTGTGCCATGGCATCTAAGCTGCTACTGCCATGCTGCCTTCCACAGACAAGCGATACCAAAAGGTACTGTGGTGACTATTTGTCCTCTTTGGCTGAAGGCATCCAAATCTTCTTTGTATACTTGGAGAATTCCCTCCCAAGCAGATCCCTCCATCCCCCATGGAAACTAAAAGTATCAAGTGCTTTCCCAGGCACACTTATGCCTAGGGCATCATCATGTGACCCAGACATGACCAATCAAATGCACCTACCTTGGACTTGAATCAGGAGCTGATGACCCCAAAACATGGGACAGTAGAGAGTATATTCTGACAAAAGTGACAGTGGCAACAGAGGCACTGAGTTTGCAAGGGCAGCTGGGGCTGCAGTGGCCTCTCAGTTACGTGTCCAGAGCCGGCATGGGTTGTAGCAACGTCCACGGCACATTGGTTTCATGGCAGGATGTCTGACTGTGCTCTTGGGTGCAACTGACATATCCACCTGGCCATTTCCCAAGACTCACCATTCAACATATCAATTATTCTGAACTGCCTGATATCCTTTTAATCAATTCTTTTTTTTTCTTTTGCTTCAATCAGTGATGGTCAATCTCTATTGCTTGCAATTAGGAATCCTGATGCATTTGCTTTAGGCAATTTCATTGTAAAATCTTTGCCCATACCTTTGTACTAAATGGTATTGCCTAGATTTTCTTCTAGGGTTTTTATGGTTTTGAGCTTTACATTTAAATCTTTAATCCATCTTGAATTAATTTTTGTAGAAGGTATAAGGAAGAAGTGCAGTTTCAGTTTTCTGCATATGGCAAGTCAGTTTTCCCAGCACCATTCATTAAATAGAAAATCCTTTCCCCATTGCTTGTTTTTGTCAGGTTTATCAAAGATAAGATGGTTGTAGATGTATGGTCTTATTTTTGAGATCTCTATTCTGTTCCATTAGTATATGTGTCTATTTTGGTACCAGTACCATGCTGTTTTGGTTACTGTAGCCTTGTAGTATAGTTTGAAGTCCAGTAGCATGATGCCTCCAGCTCTGTTATTTTTGCTTAGGATTCTCTTGACTATATAGGCTCTTTTTTGGTTCCATATGAATTTTGAAGTAGTTTTTTTTTAATTCTGCAAATAATATCAATGTTAGTTTGATGGGAAAAGCTTTGAATCTATAAATTACTTTGGACACTATGGCCATTTTCATGATATTGATTCTTCCTATCTATGAGGATGGAATGTTTTTCCATTTGTTTGTGTCCTCACTTATTTCCTTGAGCAGTGGTTTGTAGTTCTTGAAGAGGTCCTTCACATCCCTTGTTAGCTGTATTCCTAGGTATTTTATTTTCTTTGTAGCAATCGTGAATGGGAGTTCATTCATGATTTGGCTTTCTGCCTGTCTATTATAGGTGTATAGGAATGCTTGAGATTTTTGCACATTTGTTTTGTATCCTGAGGCTTTGCTGAAGCAGCTTATCAGCTTAAGGAACTTCTGAGATAATGTCCTTTGGAGGGACATGGATGAAGCTGGAAACCATCATCTTTAGTAAACTAACACAGAAGCAGAGAACCAAATACTGGGTATTCTCTCTCATAAGTAAGAGCTGAACAATGAGAACACATGGACACAGGGAGAGGAACAACACACACTGGGGCCTGCCAGGGGATGGGGAGGGAGAGCATCAGGATAAATGGCTAATGTATGTGGGGCTTAATACCTAGGTGACAGGTTGATAGGTGCAGCAAACCACCATGGCACACATTTACCTGTGTAACAAACCTGTACATTCTGCACCTGTATCCCAGAACTTAAAATAAAATAAAATTTAATTTAAAAAGAAGAATCCTGATGGATTCAGCCGCACATTTGATACTACCCCATCCTTTAAGTCTGCTTAACAACACTGTTAAGCAGTGTGTTTGTGCAATGTACTTTGTAAAAATTTGGGAATGCTGATTAACAAAATGAATTATGAAAATAGAGAAGGAGAGATGTAAGATAGCATAGTAAACATAGCCTTCTCAGAATTGGGGAGCAAATTTTAAAAGTTAAGCTCTACAAAGGGAGTTTCCTTGTAGGGAGGAGGAGGGCGGTTTGCTAGTTCCTAGCCTTGTTTACCAGTCGCAAAGGTGTATTATTATTTAGGGTTCTGCCAGAGAAACAGAATCAGTAAGATATATATGTATGCATATATATATGTGGGCAGGCACACACACACACCCATATACATATATATGCAAACTGTATATATTTTATATGTAAGGAGATCTATTTCAAGGAATTGGCTTACACGATTGTGTGGGTTGGCAAGTTGGAAATCTGTAGAGCAGGCTGGAACCTTGTGCAGGAACTGAAGCGGCAGCCCACAGGCAATATTGCTTCTTCTTCAAGGAGATCTCAGTTCTGATCTTAAAGCCTTTAGACAATGACTACTTGCTGACAGTATTCTGCTACAAAACAAACATAAGAGAGATATATTTTAAGGTGCTGTTATTTGCAAATCATTATTAATAAAAATGCTTTTATAATTAAAACTTAGACTCCAGCAAAAATAAAATCTTAAGACATAGAGAGCTAAGCACAGAAGATGAATCCTTTTTTTATCCATCTGAGAAAATATAAAATTGCCACAGCAGAAGGATTAAACTAAAAAGGACCCTACCAAAAAGAAAACCCAAAGGCTTTTCCACTGGACTTTATATTTGTAGAATCATGGCTTACCAAAATATTTCTATCTAAAATGGAGAAAATATTACCAACAAAAATAGTGTCTGGACCTCAATATCTAATAGTAAAATGTAACAAGCAGTTTGGGGTTTACAATTACAGTAAATGCTAACCATGTAATACATATAATAAAATTGCATTACTTCTGCCAAGGTGCAATGTTCTAATTAAAAAATAAAGCTGGCTGGGCGGGGTGGCTCGCACCTGCAATCCCAGCACTTTGTGAAGCCAAAATGAAAGGATTGCCTGAGCCCAGGAGTTCCAGACCAGCCTGGACAACATAGTAAGACCTCATCTTCACACACAAAAATAATTTTTATTAGCCAGGTGTAGTGTTTCATGCCTGTGGTCTTAGCTACCTGGGAGGCTGAGGTGGGAGGATCACTTGAGCCCAGAGGGCGAGGCTGCAGTGAGCTGTGATCACATCCTTGTCTTCCAGACTGGGCAACAGAGCAAGAGCCTGTCTAAAAAAATAAGTAAATAAAAATAAAAATAAAGCTTCATAAAGTGGATTTGCTGTTTTTTCAAAACAATATTTTCCACTGTATCAGAACATAGCCAATTCATTCTTACATGATTGGAAAAAATTAATGGTGAAAAATAATCTGTCCAAGAAATGACTGCTTTCTGCACTTGGATGACCTTACTAATAATTTTTAATATTGAATTATTAAAGCAATTTCTCAGCCAATTGAAAAAAGCATGTGTCAAAGTTTTATTCTGAATCCTCCACAGAGAAGAAGCAACCAATCCAAAGATGTCCCTTTTGTTAGACATCTTAGGAAAAAAAAAGAGAAAAAAAGAAGCAACCCAAGAAAAATTATCCAAACTTGGAAATAAGAAAGAAGAAAGTTTGTGTGACTTTTGTGTCTTAGAGTGACACATTATTAGCTATCCCATCCAAAGATGATCTAATTCTTTAGGGAAACATACCTTTGAATGAGTCTTTATCACGGATTAGGTCACAGACTCTGTGAAGTTATAGGGTAACTTGTAGATTTCTGTTCAGTAAACATGAAAATGATGTTTGTCTGGCAGCAAAGGCAATCATGGATGTGGTGGTGTGTGCCTGTAGTCCCAGTGACTTGGGGAGGCTAAGATAGGAAGATCATCTGACCCCAAGAGTTCACGGCCCACCTAGGCAACAAGCAACATGGTGAGATCTTGTCTCAAAAAATACATATATAGATATGATATACATATTATCATATATATATGATTTATATATATCATATATATGATAATCACAAGAGTTACTGTTTTATTGTCATGGGGCACATTAACCACTTTGATAGCTAACTTTACATTCTTCACTGATAATAAATACTTCAGAATATCCTGTAATTCTTAAGCCAGATGGATTTTCTCATTAATGAGTTGAAAAAACATTGACATACACTTTTTGATATTTATATGAGAATCGTGTTTTAAATTTTTAAATTATACTTCGATATGGTATGGTATCAGCTATGCCTGGTGACATAAGGCTACTCAAAAGGCAGATGGTCAGTTGGGTGGGTAGGTGGAATAATTTCCAAATGGATTACTTAACCTTCTTCAAGAGTATCAGACTACTGCTCAGAAATGCTAATTTTTTTCCCAAAAGGAGTTATAAATTGTGTCTGCAAAAAATTTCTATAGCAGACCTTGTTTGGGACAGTTTTCTTTCTCAGTTGCCATTTTGAATTTGGAAAACATTATGTATACCATCTACCACCAATTGACAAAAATAACCATAGAATTACGCTCTACCACAGGATTACACTGGGGGAGGAATATCAGAAAGAAAACATGCCAGAGAATCCCTAAAATTGGGCACTTGAAAAATGTTTCTTGCCAATGATGAGGAGACTTTGTCACATGCCTCTACATGCTCCCTAATCTATAGTCTCCTTTCTGAGAACGCAAGCCAGAATGGGAAAGTGAATTTCAAAATGCCTCATCTTTGTCAAGCTGCTTTGATGAAAAGTAACAGAAACCCATTCAAACTGTCTGAAGGAAAGAGAATGAGGTACAGGGAAGATGCAGGAAGAATCACAAGGAAGGGGAGGAGGAATAGTGTAAAGCCAGCCAGAAGCATCCAGCCAGCACCTCTCAGTAGACCCATCATGACCTGTTCCTGATCCCTGCTTCTCTCTGCATAACTCTCCCTGCATACCTTGGCTTCCCCACGCACACAGCAGAAGGTTGCTACACCATGACACCCAAGATTTAAAATCCTTAGTACAAACATCCACAAGAAACAGATGAGAAAGTGTGTCTTAACCCCAATTCTTGGAGGGAATCTTGGGGCTACTGTTCACCTTGATCCAATCAGCCCTGGCCAGGGAAGCCAGCAGGACCCATCCCTGTGAGAGGGAGGAAGCGATCACAGAGGAAAGGAATGGAATAAGGTGCTCTCTTGGTCCACTCAAGCTGCTATAACAAAATACCGTAGACTGGGTGGCTTCAACAACAGACATTTATTTCTTATAGCTTTGTAGGCTGGAAGTCCAAGATCAGGAAGCCAGCCTGGTAACTTTCTGTTGAGGGCTCACTTCCTGCCTTGCAGACAGCCGCCCCCTCACGGTGTCTTCACTTGGCCTTTCCTTAGGGATCTCTTTCTCTCTCTTTCTCTTCTTCTTCCTCCTCCTACTTCTACCCTCCTCCCTCTTCCTCTTCCTCTTCCTCTTCTTCTTCTTCTTCTTCTTCCTCTTCCTCTTCCTCTTCCTCTTCCTCTTCTTATTCTAATGCCACCAGTCCTATCAGATTAGGACCCCATGCTTATGACCTCACTTAACCTGAGTTACTTCCTAGAAGCCCCATCTCCAAACACAGTCACATGGGGGGTTATGGCTTCAACAGATAAATCTGGGGGCATCTATTTCATTTCCTAGCAAGTGTCCCTGACAAGCTGAAAGGGACAACTTCAAGAATGTAGAAACTTTCTTCACACTCTTTCACCTCGTGCCATAATTTCTCATTAATTTCTTCATTCATCAATCAAACAATGCCAGACACTATACTAGGGGGAAAAAAGATGAATGAGACATTCTCCTTGCCCTTTTGGATCTCCCTGGGCAGAGACAGAGTGAGATCTATAAATGCCAAAAAAAAGAGTAGAACACTATGTGCATTTAGAGGAGATATGTACCAAGTCTTCTGGGTGCACAGAAGAAGAGGCCACCGAATATGCCAGGGACTCAAGGAACTCCTGACCAAGGGGATCTTTGAGTGGGCCCTAACACTGAGGAAGACCTACTTCCCACTTTACAATTGTTTAGTCTTTTTAGTACATTTTTGCTCTCATTAGATTTTCTCCTGAGCAAATTGTGAAACCTCTTTTTTCCAGAGTTGCTAAAATAAGGATACTTTCTATTTAGAATCTATGCTCCTTAAAGCCTTTTACTCTCAACAAAGAACATCTGTAAAGTCCACTAGATTCCTTGAACAAGTAAAGACATTTTTAGTTCAAGAAATATGCCTGTTCTCTTTAATGTCCAAACATTTTAGAGCTTCAGATTTCTCTCAAACCAGTTCTTTATTGGATCCATCAAACAATTAAACTGCCATCACCACATTTTTTTTAATCCATACTACTCTTAGATTAAGATCATCAAGGTCAGTCTGAATGGAATTTTTTTTTTTTTTTGAGATGGAGTCTTACTCTGTCTCCCAGGCTAGAGTGCAGTGGCACGATCTCAGATCACTGCAACCTCTGCCTCCTGGGTTCAAGTGATTCTCCTGCCTCAGCCTCTCAAGTAGTTGAGATTACAGGCATCCACCACAGAAATTTTTGTATTTTTAGTAAAGACAAGGTTTCAACACATTGTTCAGCCTGGTCTCGAACTCCTGACCTTAGGTGAACTACCCTCCTCAACCTCCCAAAGTGCTAGGATTATAGGCATGAGCCACCGTGCCCAGCCAGAAACATTTTTTTAAAGTAATTGAATTACAAAGTTAGATTTTAAGAAAGAGATTTAAGATATATGCAGACTTAAATAAAATTAATATTTATTTAATGTGATTTTTCAAATTTAAATGAATCTCAACTTATGTCATTTGCCATTACTATTATTAATCGTTGTTCATTCTCTTGAGTTTTTCTCACCAGGGCAAGAATGGTGTAACAAGATCTTTGGGAAACACTTTCCTGCTGGGGTGATCCCACAAATCCCCTGTTTTTAGGTAAAATTGAGAAGAGACTGCCTCAAGACTCTAGATAAACAAAGTCTCATAATTTGGACTCCCCAAAACTGGACATTTTTGATAACACAAACAAGAACTGGTTTCAAGTGTGTCTTTTTGCTATTTGTAAAGAAGGAGTTTGCTAAGTAAATGGATGGTGTATTCAAAATTTGTTTGAGGGAAAAAATTTAGCCTCTTGAATCTTCCTATAAGTAATTACATTTTTTAAATATTTGCAGGCACTTCAGAGAACTGTGTAATCATAAATCATTGATAAGCTAATTGGAAAGCATTCTTACTCATTTATCAAATCTGATTCCCCGAGGACTCCCGCTAGGCAATGCTTTGCTATCCTGGGCCTAATTTCTGTGTATATTTAAAAGTAATAAACACTGTACTTTAAAAGAAAAATCTGAACTTTATTCATTTGTCAGAATGGGTGAGAAATGCAGGGGTGTGTGTGTGTGTGTGTGTGTGTGTGTGTGTGTGTGTGTGTAGCATGTGTGTGTGTGAATATTTTAAAATCCCTCTCAGTTTTCCTTATCTGAATTGCCCTCTCCTCTCCCTAGGAGTTTGACAGGAGTGACAGTGTGATGCCCTCCATAGTTGATCAGGCCAGGTAAGCCCTAGCTTGCCTTCAGGACAGTTTTGAGAAGGTTAAAGTCAAGCAAGCAAGACCTTGTCTGTTCTTCCAGGAGGCTGAATCATGCAGATTGTATTCTCAGGTTAAGCAGCTAAAAGGAGGAACGAGCTAGGCAAACTCTACATGACACATTCAACTCCACCCCAGTTTCACCCTAACTGCATCTTTTCTTGATAGTATTTAAAGAAGAGCGACTTTAGAAATGTTTTCCTTTGTTTTATTTATTCTTATTTATTTAATTTTTATTCTTTGACATTATGTGTAAAGATAACCCCCTTTAAATATTCTCAAAGCTTTCATTGATTGAGTGGCACCAATGTTTGAGAAAATTCATTGTCAGCAATCAAGCACGCCATGCCCTTTTTAGTCTTCAGTTTTCCAAAAGTTTCATTTATTTTCCTCTAAATCATTGCAAGGGTGGATGTCAACATTTTACAACATGAATAATCAGTAATCAGAGTCCAACTCCTGGAAAATTCATTGACTTGGTTCAGGTTAAACAATAGATCCTCCACTTGTACATTCATTATGAAAACACAGTGATGATATTATTCTTTTCAAAACTAGCTTTCATTAAATGGATTTTTAAAGGGTTTTTAGCTCTAAGAAGCTTGATTCTCTGTCCACCAATAACACTTTTTTTTTTTGAGACAGGCCTCACTCTGTCTCCCAGGCTGGAGTGCAATGGCATGATCTCGGCTCAGTGCAGCCTCTGCCTCTCAGGTTCATGCAATTCTCCTGCCTCAGCCTCCTGAGCAGCTGGGCTTACAGGCACCTGCCACCATGCCCCACTAATTTTTGTATTTTTAATAGAGATGGAGTTTCCGTATGTTGGCCAGGCTGGTCTCGAACTCCTGACCTCAAGGAACTGCCCACCTTGGCCTCCCAAAGTGCTGGGATTACAGTCATAAGCCACCGTGCCTAGCCACCAGTAACAATTTTATTAATATCTTTGTTAATGTCAAATGACACATGTCCTTTAAAATGTGGCAAATCTGTTTTTCAGACTCCACGGGCAGAAGGTACTAAGATGTACAAGAAGGTACTGTGTTCTCAGTGTACTACTGAGAACATTGTTTGCTTAGAGCCGTACCACAATAGGGGATGCAGTGAAGAGGGTTAATGTTCGAGCTACTCTGGGTGTGCATATTTTAACAAGATGTGATTTAAAACTCTGGGAAGCACAGATGGTTGATCAAGTGCAAGAAGTGTGATAGATGGAAGATCATATATGAACGCTAAGCCCAATTACAAACAACAAATGCCACTTGGGTTAGCAACCACAATGTTGTCACTTTGATCTTTTTGCAGCAAGAAGTTAATGGCAGGTGACGTTACAATTCAACGATACATCAATCAGCTTTGTGAGAGACTCATCCTCTCCACGTTCTTTCCTCCTTTTGGCAGAGTTTAACAGCATAGAGTGTGAGAAGTTCATTAGCATCTCCGACTCATTCTAGGGGTACTTTCCAAGTCCCTTCCCCATTCAAGTCAGGTACAGCTAGTGCTCGACTTACGACAGGATTGGTTCCGACAGACCGGTCGTAACATGATTTGGTCATAAGTTGAGTAGGCTATATGTACAGTACTGTGAAATGATGTTATAAAAATCTTTAAGTCATATTTTATCATAATTTTCTTTCATTATTGTTATATATCATAATTTTCTTCGTTCATTTTATGCCATTTGTATCATCTCTACAGGCGCATACAAAAATACAAAATACAGGTGAAAAAATACCATAGGAAACATTTTCCCAATTGCAAAACATATCAAAATATATAAACATGTACGAAACATTTTATTGGCCGCTGGTGCTTGGCTGCAGATCATTGATGTCGTCATCTGAGGCAGCAGTTGGGGTTACTGGAGTTGGTTTTTTCATAAACATGGTGAGCTTTGTCTGAATTGTATGTTTCTTTTTTTCTTCATAAATTTTACGATACGGACGAAACACATCGTGCGCCATCTGTTCAATCCCTGCAAATCGTTCGATGTTTGGGTCCATTGCTTCGAAATGTATAAGAAGTTTATTCAGTAAAGATAAACCATCTGATAATCCCTTAGTGGTGAACTTTCTGTCTGGCTCCTCCTCTTCTTTCTCTGCTTCTCTTCTTTCTTCTTCTGCCACTCTTTCTTCTTCCAGTTCGATTAGATCTTCATTTGCAAGTTCTCCGGATTCTTTGTCTAGCAACTCTTTGACATCTTCCATTTCACACTCCAAAGAAAGGTCTTTAGCAAGTTTTACTATTTTTCCCCCCCGAATCGTTTCAAGTTCATGTTCACTGTCAAATCCGTCAAAATCATTAACATAGCGCTTAACACAATTTTTCCAGATGCCATTCATGCACTTTGTCATCACAGCCTCCCAGGCGGTAGCGATATTCTTGATACACATCAAAATGTTGTAGTGTTTCCAAAAATCTCGCAATGTTAGTTCTGAATCAGCATCTATAGCAGATATTGCTTAAGCGAAGGTGGTTTGGAGATAGTTGGCCTTTAATGTAGCAATCGAACCTTGGTCCATAGGCTGGATGAGTGGAGACGTGTTTGGCGGAAGAAAAACAAATTTTACATCTGGATGGAGATCGCCTAAATGTGGTGGGTGTCCAGGCGCATTATCAAGTAGCAATAAAATCTTGAAAGGAATATCTTTCTCCAAACAATATTCTCGAACTTGAGGAATAAAACAGTTCATAAACCAGTCTTCAAACAATCCTTGTGTCATCCATGCTTTACGTTGAGAACGAAAGTAGACGGGCAGCGTGTGCTTGTTAACATTCTTGAACGCACATGGGTTGTCTGAGTGATAAATTAAGAACAGCTTCAACTTAAACCCTGAGATGTTCCCGCCAAGCAGCAGAGTTAGCCTATCCTTAAATGCTTTAAATCCCAGCATGCTTTGGCCTCTTTGTGAATATAAGTGTGTGCTGGCATCCGTTTCCAAAATAATGCAGTTTCATCAACATTGAAAATCTGTTCTGCTAGATATCCCTCATCGGTAATTAATTTATCCAGGCTATCAACAAACTTACGTGCTCCTTCCTCATCCGCACTCGCTGCTTCTCCAGTCACTCAAACACTATGCATTTGGAATCTTTTCTTGAATCTCTGGAACCAGCCAGTGCTTGCTACAAATTCTTGACTGTAATCTTCTCTAGCACACTCCTTCAGAGTCTGAAATAGACTTCTCGCCTTCATCTGCACAGTAAGAAGACTTAATGGTGTCTGTTTTTGAATTTGATCTTCCAACCAAATATATAGCAGTTTCTCCATTTCATGGATGGGCCCGCTTCATTGCTTTGTTATAACTGTTGATTGCATGGGTGCAGAACCTTTGACAGCTTCACAAATTCTTTCTTTATCTTTCAAAATCGTCGACACAGTCGAGTGTGATAACTTCGTGTCACGTGCGATCACATTCACTTTCTTTCCTCCTTCGTACTGCTTAATTACCTTCATTTTCGTGTCAAGATCGATGGCCTTTCTTTCCTTCTTGGCAGGCTGAGGCGTAGACAAAGACAATTTCCTCTTGGTAGACATCTTGGGAGGGGTTTGATGAAAAATATCCAAGACGCAAAACACAAATTGCTGTACCGAGTCTGGGATAACACTTGAAATGGTGCACGTGGAGATGGTAGTGCTGCCGGAAGCTGGTCTGCACTGTCGTACCATTTGCGCTGCCAGATGCAGAGCAGTCGTGGCTAGCAATTGTGGTCGTAAAGTTGAATGATCGTAAGTTGCATAGGTCGTAAGTTAATCAATACCTGTATTATGATCATTTGCCAACTAGGAAAGCCATAGCCAGCCCTGGTAGTTGTCGAGTTGCCCAGTTACCATCTCTCCTTTCTGGGCATCCCACCTCTTTTTTACCTTTAGCCTGATACACCCCCTGCCTGGGGAGCTCCCCTGCAGGTCTTGTTCTTTTCCAGACCTTGAAGTCACTAGAAGGAGAATGTTTTAGTCCATTTTCATGCTGCTGATAAAGACATACCTGAGACTGGGCAATCTACAAAAGAAAGAGGTTTAATGGACTTATTGTTTCACGTAGCTGGAGAGGTCTCACAATCATGGTGGAAGGCAAGGAGGAGCAAGACACATCTTATATGGATGGCAACAGCCAAAGAGAAAGAGAACTTGTGCAGGGAAACTCACATTTTCAAAGCCATCAGATCTCATGAGACTTATTCACTATCACGAGAACAGTGCAGGAAAGACCTGCCCCCATGATACAGTTACCTCCTGCCAGGTACCTCCCAAAACACATGGGAATTCAAGATGAGATTTGGGTGGGGACACAGCCAAACCATATCAGACAACCACAAGAGTCCCAGACCAAGCTCTTAGTCTCAGCCCTGCTCAAGCTTGGCTCTGTTGTTCTAGAGCCTGAGGATTTTCTCTGCTCCACTGTGTGCTAGTCTTGCTTCCTGCAGTTGCTGCCCTGGTGAGGTAAGGATCCTCCCTGGCTCTCTCAGGCATTTCAGCAGCCAGGCCCTTAAATGTCTACATGGGGAAACTTGGAACTGCACATGGGTTTGTGTGTATGTGTTTGAGAGCTGCTGAATATGAGTCAAAATTTTTCTGTCAACATCTGCTCTGCTCTTCTGTTTTCTGGTTCCTGAGAGATGCCTTTCAAAGGAAGACATTTATTCTACCTTAACCTCTGAACAGAATGACATCTTGTGCCCCTGGCTCCTCTTTGATATGGTTCACCATTTTCAACTTTGATACATTTCAGTAGGCAGTGGGATACAAGGCAAGTAAGACTTTTCAAAGACCCAGCAGTTGAGCAATAAATATAATAGAGTGTGGCCAGGCACAGTGGCTCACGCCTGTAATCCCAACAGATTACAGAAGAATCTGCTGAGGCAGAAGAATCAATTGAACTCGGGAGGTGGAGGTTGCAGTGAGCCGAGATCATGTCATTGCACTGCAGCCTGGGCAACAAGAGTGAAACTCCATCACAAAAAAATAATAATTATTATATATATAAAATACAGTGCAACTCTGAAATAATAGAAGTTCATAGGTACAAGGGACAAGGATCAAAGAAAGTGGCAAGGGAAGAACATCTACATGTGATAACAGTAATGAACATGTCAATGTAACTGCAGATAAAGCTGTTTGGGCATGTGTGTTTATAGGTGTGGGATTGCATCAGTTTAGCTAGGTTGGGGCACATAGTACATATAACTGAATCTATTAGTTTGATGTTCTCTAACTCAACTTCTTCCCAAAGTGACCTGAAATCACATGGCATTAAATATTTATGCAATGAATGAACAAACATAAAGAAGGGAATCATGCTTTGTATTTTGTAAGATCATCAGCTGTTCTCCCATTTTAAGTTCATTTACTGGAGTAACATCCCACTTTGAGTTCTGTTCCTGTGACCCAGGCATGTGGATTTGGGT
>NW_022436951.1:27959868-27970927 GCF_009761245.1 Sapajus apella | reverse complement strand
AAGGAAGGAAAGAGAGAGTGAGCAAGAGAAAGAAAGAGAGAGAGAAAGGAAAGGAAAGAAAGGAAAAAGGACTGCTTTTCAAGCAAATTAAGGAGAATGATTTTGTTCTCTGTCTTTTTAGGTCCTCCCCATTTCTCTGGGCCTACATATCCAATATCCTTCCATAACCTTTGGTGCCTGTACTCACCACTGTCTGAATTTTGAACTCTCTTCCTGCCTAGGACTCTCATTTGGCCAGCCTGTTGTCTCATTAACAAGATTGGAAAATCATGGAGGACATGATTTTGTCCCCATGCTATGTACATCAAAGTCTCTCCAGAAAACTGTTTGGAGGAGGGAAGGTAAAGAGAGAGGAGAGGAAGCATGAAAAGATGCTCAACATCATTAGTCATTAGTGAAATGCAAATCAGAACCACGAGGAGACAACACTTGACACCCACTAAGATGGCTGAAATAAGACAGACAACAAGTGTGGGTAAGGATGTAGAGAAATTAGAACCCTCATTCATTGCTGGTGGAAATGTAAAATTTGTGCAGCAACATTGGCAAGCAGTCTAGTAGTTCCTTAAAATGCTAATCATAGAGCTATCCCATGACCCAGCTTTACTCTTAAGTATAGACCCAAGAGAAATTAAAATAATATGTTCAAACAAAAACTTGGATGCAATGTTTATAGCAGCATTATTCATAAGGCAAAATGTGGAAATATAATCTAAATTGCTGAATAATAGTCCACTGTATGGAAATACCATGTTATCAACATAAATGATGAATAGACAAACAAAATATGATTTATTCACGCAATGGAATATTACTTGGCAACAAAAAGGAATGAAGTACTGATATATACTACAACATGGATGAACCTTAAAAATACAATGCTGAGTGAAAGAAGCCAGCCGCAAAAGACCGCATATTGTATGATTCAGTTTATATGAATTGTCCAGGGTAGACAAATCCACAGAAACAGAAAGTAGATTAATGGTTGCCTAGGGCTAAAGAAATGGGGCAGATAGAGAGGGACTCCTAATGAGAAAAGATTCCTTTCTGGGGTATTACAAATAGTGTAATATATGGCCTGGCATGGTGGCTCATGCCTGTAATCCCAGCACTTTGGGAGGCCAAGGCAGGAGGATCACTTGAGACCAGCCTGGGCAGCATGGTCTCTACAAAAAATATAAAAATTAGCCAAACTTGGGGGTGCACAGTAGTCTCAACTGCTTGGGAAGCTGAGGCAGGAGAATCGCTTGCTCCCAGGAGGCAGAGGTTGCAGTGAGCCGAGATTGTGCCATTGCACTCCAGCCTGGGTGATGAGAGTGAAACCCTGTCTCAAAAAAAAAAAAAAAAAAAAAATTTGTAAAATTAGATTCTGGTGATATGGCTGCATGACTGTATGAATATACTCAAAAGTCCTTGTACAGTGCACTTTAAATGTGTATATTGTATCATACTTGAAATATAAGTATAGGTAAAGTTGTAAGAGAGAGAGAGAAGGAAATGCTCCATATGACTTCAATTAAACACGTTCTTTAATGTTAACTAATTGGGAAATAACACTCCCCAACAAACATAAGCCTAATAAGAGCAGCCTTTCCTAGAAGCAACAAGTTTCCTAGTTTCTCCCACTGTGGGAATTAAACCTTTGAATTTGATAGATAGGTAGGAGCCACCCCATTCAGAAAGCTATCCATAACAATGCTTATGGATTTGGTCAGAATGACTGAATTCACACCATGAGATGAAAACTAAATGTAGTTTGCAATATAGTTGACTTAAACATAATTACACCCCCCAAACGATAATGATAGAGAGGAGGAGGAAGTAGGCTTAGAGTTAGTAATTTCTGCCTTCCCCATGAGGAACCCTGTGGGGTAAGATCATGCTTCTGTTCTGGTCCAGCCAGATTTTCCCTTGCCCTGATTCGTCCTGGTTCTACTTGGTGCTGCTGCGCACCCCACAGGGCTCTGGACCCGGTTGGATCAGTCCTTAGATGTCCCTTTCTTGTTGCAGAGCCCCTATTATTTGCAGTAATGTCTCTTCGTCTGTGTAAACCTTACTTATCCTCTGCGACTTGATCAGTAGCATCCCTAAAACAATATGGACCCCAAAAGGATCTACCATTAGTTTCTTTTTTTTTTTTTTTAGACAGAGTCTTGCCCTGTTGCCTAGGCTGGAGTGCAGTAGTGCAATCTCGGCTCACTGCAACCTCTGCCTCCCAGGTTCAAGCAATTCTCCTGCCTCACCTCCCGAGGAGTTGGGATTACAGATGCCCACCATCATGCCTGGCTAATTTTTTGTATTTTTAGTAGAGACGGGGTTTTGCCATGTTGGCCAGCCTGGTTTCAAACTCCTAACCTCAGGTGACCCACCTGTCTCAGCCTCCGAAAGTGCTAAAATTACAGGCGTGAGCCACCATGCCCGGCCTCTACCATTAATTTCTTATTGTCCCTAAAATGCTTCTTCCATTTCTCTATAGGCACTACCTCCTTCTTTGCCCTTCTACTGGAACCTCAGCTGGCCACAGAGGGCCCTTCTGTCTGTGTAGGTCCTGTATTCTACCCCCACGCTGGAGCCCGTGATATTTCTCTATTTGAGGCAGGAAGAATGGTTTAGCTCAACTTGCCTCCAAATCAGTGACTCCAAATTCGATGTCCCTGGAAAGAACAGTGGCATAGCAATTGACCCTGAATGGTGATTGTATGGGGTGCCCTCTGGTTCCTGGCATAGAGAGGACAATTAGGGTGCTGTGTGAGGCTCTTTTTTCTCCTTCCCCCGATGAACCTCTTTTTCTCCCTGATGGCACTCTGGACCTCTGGTTCTTCAAGGTCTCCAGGTTTGACCTGGACTTCCCAGGAGATGAGGTCCTAAATAGGAAATTCACTTCCTGACAGCTCAGATTTCTTTTTGTCTCAAGTCTTTGGAGTGGGAGCAGAGAGGTGAACACAGTCTTATTAGTTAGAAGGAAGGGGAGGGAACTAATGGGGAAATAATACCTATAACCCCCAAAGCACAGATAGAGCAAAAAGTTGAGGTCAAGACAACATATTCTGCTTCGTAACTGCCTAAATGCTGACAGCAAGAAATTTGAACTGAGCTGAGTGATTCCACCACAAATTCATGCTTTCCATTGCACAGCTGGGTTCTGAATGCTTCTCGACAATCATTTTCCTAATCACTCCATGATTTCCTTTCCATTCGTCTCTGTAGCTGTTACAAACCTTCCCACTTGCCTCAGCTCCCCACCTCCACCCCAACCCTGCTCTCTCCTCACAGTGGATGTCACCTTCAGTGAGAAGGAGACGCTGTGGGCTGCCACTCCTGCAGCAGCCCTTCCTTCAGCCCCCAACCCCTTTCTTCTGCTCTGATTTGGGTCACTTTCTCCTCTGGCCTCTCTTAGTTGGAAGTCCCGAACATCACCAAGAATCAGCCCTCCACCCCTTGTAGGATCCTAGTTACCTTTATAGGATAACTGGGTTCATGCAAAGACGGAGGCTCGAGTCCTGGCACCACCGTCACCAGCTTGGCAGCTCTGGGCAAGTGATTATCACCTTCTAGTTTCATCATCAATAAGATGGGAGTAATAAGAGCACCTACCTCACAGGGTAATTGTAAGTATTTCATTAGTTTTTCTGGGTAAAGAATTTAAGGCATTGCCTGGCACAATATAAGCCCTACGTAAGTGTTCACAAGTATTATTGGGCTGTGTATTTGTTAATGTGCACTATATTATATATATAATGTACAATACAAAAAATATTTTATATATATTTTGTAGATGAAGTCTCACTCTGTTGCCCAGGCTGGAGTGCAGTGATGTGATCTCAGCTCACTGCAACCTCCGCCTCCTGGGTTCAAGCAATTGTCTGCCTCAGTCATTTGAGTAGCTGGAATTATAGGCACCCACCACCACATCTGGCTAATTTTTTTGTGTTTTTAGTAAAGACGGGATTTCACCATCTTGACCAGGCTAGTCTTGAGCTCCTGACCTCATGATCCACCTGCCTTGGCCTTCCAAAGTGCTGGGATTACAGGCATGAGCCACCGCGCCCAGCCGTATGATGTATATTAATTAATGTGTAGTCATTTCTAATATGTGTTAAGATGAATAATGGTTACTATGAGTTGAGAATGTGAAAGGGGAATGCCATATCACTGCTGCCAAATCTGTTATCCAGGAGCACCTGCTGGCACTTGCCCAGGACAGTGTTCTACCGCACACCTGCCCGAAATCAAAGCCTTCTTCCTTGCCTGCTCTTCCACAAAACTCCTACAGAGTGGGCTGTCATTCAGCCTCTTGCTCCTACCCCCATGCTCTCTGCTTACCCCTGTAATCCGGCACCACTCTCTTGACTCTATGAGGGACACATTCCTTATACAACTCCTAAAGAACAAACCCATGGGACTTGTCTTGGTCCTTTTCCTACCGGACCACCACAGACTTGGCCATGTTCATTACCACCTCCTTTCAACTTTAGGCCCCCAAGCCAGAAACCTCTCCCAAGTCTTCTCAACTCTTCTCTCAATGGCACATCTTGGGACCCAGCCCTGCAGTTGGCTTGCGTCCCTTGAATTTGCTTTTCTTTTGCATTGCCACCACTGCTGTCTCTTCTTCCATATCTGTCATTAATTCCTAACCCGATCTGACTTCTGCCCTTTTTCTCTACTGAAAAGGTCTTTGCCTACAGCCTCCTGGCTGCTGAATCCCATGGGTTCTTTTTAACCCTTTTCTACTCCACCTCTTGCAGTTATAATTTCCTTGACCACCCTCGTAATCCTGAAATGGTTTATTCAACCTCCAAGCCTCCAGATTCCTCCTGGTTTCCTCTGGCCTCCTGGCCTTTCCTTTTCAGTTCTTGTGTGAGTTTCTCTTTCTCTGCCCATCCCACAAATGTTAGTGTCTCCATCTATTCTTGGGTGGTCTCATCTATTCCTGTATCTTTAATTACCCTCTCCTCTCCTCTGGGCTCTAGAGAAGTGTGTCCAGTCAAATTTTTGTGATTGTTATAGGTTGAATAGTGTTCTCCAAAAAGACATGTTTAAGCACTGACCCCTCGTACCTGTGAATGTCACCATATTTGGAAATATGGTCTTTGTGGATGTAATCAAGTTGAGATGAAGTCATAATGAATTAGGGTGTCCCCCAAATCCCAGGACTGATATCCCTTATAAAAAGAGATTTGGAGACATACAGACACACAGGATAGATGAAAATGGAAGCAGAAATTAGAGTGATGCATGCACAGCTAAGGAACACCAACCAGTAGCCATGAAAAAGTCATGGCACAGATTCTCCCTCAGAGTCCCTGGAGGGAGCATGGCCCTGCTGACACCATGATTTCAGGAATCTAAAGTCTTCTATGTGCAGGAACTCTGAGAGAATGAACTTCTATAGTTTCAAGCCACCCAGTTTGAGATAAACCGTTACAATAGCCCTAATACAGCTATGATAGAAATGTCCAATATGGTAGCCACGTGTGGCTACTGAGCACTTGAAATGTGACTAGTGTAGCTGAAGAACTGCATTTTACATTTTATTTCATTTTAATTGATGTACATTTAAATAGCAACGTGTAACTGGTAGCTACCATATTGGACAGCACAGATTCAGATCATATGCCAACCACCTGTAGGGCGCATCCTCTTGGATGTCTCATTCACCACTCAAACTCAACGTGCTCACAATAAATATCTTCTCCTCAACACAGCTCTTCCTCCTGTCTCAGACAAGATGCCTCTCTACCAAGTTTCACAACCCAAAAATGTAGATGGCCTCCTTAGCTCCCCTGCTCCCTTAGGGCCCCACATGCAGTAAGTCACCAAGCCTAGCTCCCTTAAATATCTTCATTATTAGATTCATGCCATTTAATGTGGCCAGTAGGGCCTTTTCTGAGCTGGCCTCAGCTCCTCTCTCCCTCCCCTTCCCAGCCACACCCCACTTGATCTCTATGCACAGTGACGGGCTCTCTTTTGCTATTCCTCCCCTCACCCAACCTCTTGCTCTGGTTAAATTCTACTCATATTTTAGGGCTCATCTCCTCCGCTAGTGAGTTTTCATTGGAACCTCAAAATTAGATTATGTGCCTTTACAGGGCCCAAAGTGCCCTATCGCTGGAGAGTTCACATCGTACTGAAATAAGCCCTTTTATTTTCTGTCTCCCCAGGACCAGCTCTATCTACAGTAACACGATTCCTGGCATACACCATTCTGGGCACCCAATACACATTTGATGAATGAATGAATGAATGAATGAATGGAAAGTAAATGAATGAATGGAAAAAACTAAACAGTAGATGTTATCAGGGAAAACCGTTAACGTTATTACTAATTATGGATCCTAGAAAAAATAGCAAAATAGAGAATGGATTACAAATTTGTTGTGGTGGCACCCACGTGATACTAATTACAGTTATTTACATTAAATCTTACGTTTTGTGCCTAATTACCATGCAGCAGAAGTAAGGATTATGTATATCATTAAATGTATCAGATCAACTTGGTTGAGTTTTATTTCATTATAACAGTGAATTATGCACATATGCTTAGACTACATCAATTATTGCTGATGTCTGTTGTCTGTTCTCACCCTTGAACAAGTTTATTTTCTCTATTCCTCCATCCGTCCCATCTCCAACATTGAGAGCATTGTGAAAATAAGCAACAGACAGAGAAACAGGTGATCGCTTGACCAGATAGAATACAAAGCAATTATGAGCCGATTGTAATTCTGATGTTGTTGATTTGTGACTCATCATTGTAATGCACCTAACAGCATAACAGGCTTTCACAGGCGCCATTTTATTTAATCATCTCTTCAGCTCTGAAAGTAATTATGATTCTCAGAGAGAGTTTTAGTGATTTGTTGTAATAAATGGCAATGGCAGGTAAAGAGCCCATATTAAGACAGGTTGGCAGAAATGGTACTCGAAGTCAACTACATTTGAAATTATACTTCCTAATGTCTGCAAAATGTGTCTGTCATACATATCTCATTCAATCATAATGATTTGGGTATTTTTACCCCCTTTTTGCAGATAAGGCAGCAGTATTAGCCGGTTTTCACACTGCCGATACAGACATACCTGAGGCTGGGCAATTTACAAAAGGAAGAGGTTTGGATTTACAATTCTATGTGGCTGGGGAGGACTCATAATCATGGCGGAAGGTGAAGGTACATCTCACATAGCAGCAGACAAGAGAAGAGAACTTGGGCAGGGAGACTCCCATTTTTAAAACCATCAGATCTCGTGAAACTTACTATCAAGAGAGGAGCACGAGAAAGACCTGCCCCCATGATTCAATTACCTCCCACCAGGCCCCTCCCACAACATATGGGAATTCAAGATGAGATGTGGGTGAGGGCACAGCCAGACCATATCAGCAACTAAGGCTCAGAGAGGTTGGGTAATTTGCTCAAGGTCTCAAAGATGGTAAATGATGACTTTTGAACATGAGTTTGGCTCAAGAACTCATGTGTTTTTTGTTGTTGCTGTTGTTGTTTGTCTGTTTCACTTAGTGTATGCCTAATGGCCCATGTTTTATCAGGAAGGTGGGAATAAAGACACCTCCTAGCCAGAAGGTGCTAGGGCTGAAGGCTTGAGGGAAAGAAGTGGAAAAGGTTTCAAACAGCTGCTTTGAGTGTCTGCTAATGGTGGGTTATGGAAGCCTGATGACGGGGTTCTAGTAAGGGTAGGTTATAGAAGCCTAATATAGCGCCTTGATGTCTTGAGGCTCTCTCCCTGGGACTCCTATGCTTGGTGCTGGAGAGCCAGGTGTTGGCACACAGTCAGCAATCCCAGCTGAGCCTCGTCTTGCAGCCGTCCCCACTGAGGTGCTAGACTTACAAGGGAAGCTGTCCTGGACCCTCCAGACCAGCCCATCTGCCAGTTGAATACAATCAAGCCACCTCAGCCAGCACTACAGGGAACAGAACAATGGAGCAGCTGAGCCCTGCCCAAACTCCTCACCCACGAAAGCACAAAGCAGAATAAAAATGGCTGTTGTTTTAAGCCAGTAAGTTTTGGAGTAATTTGACACATAGCAATAGGTAACCAGAATATGCCACAAGTTCATTTTGTAGCTTCCTTCTCTTCGTGGTGCCAAACAAATCATAGCCAATGGCCAAGCTAACAACCAGTCATAAGAAAACAAACTCTCCCCTCTTGCGCACGGCAATTCATACGCAAAAACGATTATAGCGATTTTGCATTTCAAGAAAATAGCCTATTCACAGACCGATTCGAAATGTAACCCCTAAAACCATTTTTCCTTTGCAAGTTATAAACACTGATAAAAAGGAAATGTGTCCTCTCTGTGCAGCCTGAGCAGATAGGAAAGACATTCTTTTGATCATTTTACCATTTTCATCTTTGACACACAACAGCTTATTCACTGTTCAACCCAAATTTGAAAAGGAAACAAGATACATCTGTTTCCTTCACCATCCTTCCACGCATGTCCGAGCACCCAGATATCTTAGGTGCTTTGCTCACAGGGAGCACGTTATTCAAGTTCACCTTCTGCTGATTCTAAGATGAAAATGGCATTTGCTATAGAAACCTCTCACAGGGTAGGCCAGGAATGCAGAATAGCTAAGTAGGGAGTGGGAGGCAATCACTCTAACCTCAGTGGACAAAACAGTTACCCAAACTGCACAATTAGCAGAGCACAAACGCTGCAGCTGTTTGCAAGGCACCCGCAGTATTTCTGACATGGCAAATCACGCTGGTGATGTCAGACTCTTTTCTTAAACAAAAGTGAAATGTGAGAAGGTGAAAATACATGACTGCTGGAAGATGTTTTTCCTTGTTTGGGGACTGCATTCCCGAATGACTCTTGTCCAGGAGGCTGGGTTTTCCCCAGGTCTTTGAAGGTCCACATTCCTTTATAATCCTTCACTAAACCTACCACTTGGCTCCCTGAGTTCCTGGTTATCTCACCGCTCTGTCATGCAAGTCACTGAGCAGGGAAAATGACTCATAGGCTCTAAAGAAAACCTAATTCATTGAATTAAACATTGGAAAGAATCTAAGTGAGTCACTGTATCCTTCGCTCAGTCTTTAGGCAGTGCCACACCTCGATCGTTCCAGCCAGAAGAGAGGCAATCACATTTTTAAAAAGCTGGTTGGAGGAGGATTGTGTACAACAATAATAAATCCCATTTCCATGTATATCTGTATTTCAAAAACAAAAGCAAAGGCACTGCAAAATTGAACCCCAAAATACTAACTGAGGAGCAGAAAGATGCAAAGCCTTGAGCCCAGCTCACATTGCTTCTGTGCAAATTAGAAAAAGGTGGCCCCCCAGGTTGAAGGAATTAGGAAAAAGCACCCTCCTGGGGCAGCAGCTCCTGAGAGCCAGTGTTTGGGGGCCTGGTGAGTAGGCAAATGAGCTGGATCTCCCTCACCCCTCCGCCCTGCCTTCCAGCCCCTCCCCCAACCACCTCCACCCCTGCTTTTGTGTAAAGAACAAATTCCAGGACCATGTGCAGTGGCCTGAGAAGAAGGAAATGGAATTTTTTATGACTCCCTCTCCGCATCTTCCTGGTAAAAATCTTTTTTTCCTACTCTTGACCCTGTTGTTCCCTATTGCTAACACTTGGAAACACTGACTTTTTTTTAAATTTGTCTCCCTGTACTAATAAGGTTGCAGGTTGAGAGTTCCTGTGTCTTTATCCCACCAGGTACCCAGCAGGTGCTCAATAACCATTTCGAAAAGAACGAATAACTCTCGGAAGGAATAAGCCCAGCCTCCAGCTCTAAGGTCTAATGCTGTCCTTGCTTTAAACTGAAAGGAAGAGTGTGAGCTCACCTCCCCCGGGGAAAAGCGACAGACCTGTAGACAAGTTGCTCTGCAGAGCCAAAGTCCAGGCAGAAAAGGGGCGTCCTTGAGCCCACGGGCTTCTGCAGCCGTGAAATCTGGGCCTCTCGCTCGCACCAGCACCCTTGCCCTTGCCTCTCGCTTAGGTGCCTTTCTGGAGCCCTCTCCCTCGCCTAGTAGCACATTGGAGGGGCCATCCAGAAGGGAGGCATTGCTTCTTACCCCTCACAGCCCTTTCACAGACAGGGAAGGGGCCACCCTTCCAGGCCCCGGGGCACAGCCCCTAAGTCATTGAATTAAACATTGGAAAGAATCTAAGTGAGTCACTGTATCCTTCGCTCAGTCTTTAGGCAGCGCCACACCTCGATCCTTCCAGCCAGAAGAGAGGTAATCTCTCTCTCATGTCTTTTGTTGTTGTTGTTAGCTGTTAACATTTAATTGTATGATCCCATTTATATGAAATATCCAGAATAGGTAAATCCATAGAAACAGGCAGGTTGGCGGTTACCATGGTGGGAGTGGGGGCGGGGGTTTAGAGAAAATGGGAAGTGGCTATGTAATGGGAATGGGGCTTCCTTTTGCACTGAAGAAAATGTTTGGAACTAGATTGTGGTGGTAGTTGCACAAACTTGTCAGTGTACCAGATGCCAGTGAAGCGTTCGCTTTTAAATGATTACTTTTAGGCTGAGCATGGTGGTTCAGCCTAAAATCCTAGCACTTTGGGAAGTTGAAGCGGGGAGATCACTTGAGAGCAAGAGTTTGAGACCAGCCTGGCCAACATAGCGAAGCCCGTCTCTACTAAATATACAAAAATAGACAGGTGTGGTGGCAAACGCCTGTAATCCCAGCTACTCAGGAGGCCGAGGCAGGAGAATTCATTTAACCCGGGAGGCAGGGGTTGCAGTGAATTAAGATCAGCCACTGCACTCCGGCCTGGGTGACAGAGTGAGACTCGATCTCAAAAAAAAAATAGGCCGGGCGTGGAGGCTCATG
Source organism: Sapajus apella (assembly GCF_009761245.1). Lineage (NCBI taxonomy): Eukaryota > Metazoa > Chordata > Mammalia > Primates > Cebidae > Sapajus > Sapajus apella. Next base: position 27,960,117 of record NW_022436951.1, on the reverse strand, counting down.
CCTATAATCTCAGCCCTTTGGGAGGCCAAGGTGGGTGGATTACGAGGTCACAAGTTAAAGACCAGCCTGGCCAAGATGGTGAAACCCCGTCTCTACTAAAAATACAAAAATTAGCCAGGTAAGGTGGTGGGCACCTGTAATCCCAGCTGCTCGGGAGGCTGAGGCAGGAGAATTGCTTGGACCCCTGGGGCAGGAGAATTGCTTGGACTCCTGGGGCAGTGAGCCAAGATCACACCACTGCACTCCAGC